>NC_056748.1:39200752-39343252 GCF_019279795.1 Protopterus annectens
GTGTTTTTGAATGTAAGAAATTCTTAACTAAAAAGGTCAGTGGCCTGAAGACCCTCAGTTATCTGGACAGACTGGTATAGTCATTCTGTTTGTGGTCTACTTCATGGTGATCTATTTCAATCGTGTCGTGAAATACCTGATCATCCTTGACCTCCTTTTACTCTGTAGAAGAAATTATTCCATAAAAACCGGCATAAAGGATGTACAATCTTTTTCATCTGGTTACTAAGGCACATCATGATGCATTCATATTACAACATATCATTTTGTTACATGTCAAGCAGAGTAGTACCTTTGTCACCTTCAAAGTAAGTACACTTTTTTGTATCCTTTTTTGACTGTATTAGTCCCACTGGAGTAGGGAATTAGTAGCTTCTTTTCAGGGAAGACCTGAGGTGGAATTTGTACTTCTAAGGGAAATTTGGCCAGGGCATTGGGGAAATTCCACTACTGTCTTCGCTGTGAGGGGGAATGTTTTTGTGGTTGCATTTCCCGCTTTTGTTTCTGGTGCAGAGGCTGCTCAGGGAAGTAGGGAGTTATAGCAATGGAGTCAACAGAGTTTTTTGGTGGTAACTTGATGCAGAAGAAGGCGATCGAGCCTTCAAATCAGCTTAGAAATATGTTGAGAGATAAGAGGAGAGAAGAGAAGGTAGATGAGCCTTCTATATCTGTGTCTGAGGTTGGAGAATCGAGAGATAAGGCATAATAAGAGGAGTGAAGAGAAGGTAGATGAGCCTTCTATATCTGTGTCTGAGGTTGGAGAATGGAGAGATAAGGCATAGATGCCTTCTAGTGGAGTTCTAGTGGTTGCAGATGATGGTAGGAAGACAGTCAAGTCTTCTATGGATATTTTTGAAACAGTGTAAGGGTGCATAATCAGAGAAAAAGCAGCTGAGCCCTTTTCAGATTAAGAAGAGATTTTCCAGCTGCAACTATTCCAGAAAGAGAGCCAGCATCATGAGGGATTTATTATTACAACTCTCCAGTTGGGAGGGTTGCAGAATGTTTTATTAGAGAAATTGTGTGAGGAAAGCAAGTCTGAGAGTGGCAATGATGTGACACGAGGGATATAATGGCCAAAATTCAAAACAAAGAGGTACTTTGATACAAAAAAACAGGAGATGGTAAGACAAAAACTCATGCTGATATGCTTAAGGAAAAAGTAAAAAAGTAACATCAGGAAAAAAAAGTTATGAAACAAAGAAGAAATTATGCTGTTAGGATTTTCTCTAAGGAAGAAAGTGAAATAGAAAGATATGAGATATGGGACAAAGTCATTTCACCTTTAGGAACTTCTCCAGCAAAGTAACAGCTTTCATTCATATAAGCAAAGAAACTTTTTGTGATATAATGTTTGAAAACTGTCAGGCAATGGGAAACATTTTTGAGTCAATATGAAAATAAGAAATATTGCACTCCATGGAATGCTTAGGTACTTAAAGCTTTTTTTTCAGAGAAACTAAGAAGAAAAAGTCATGTTCAACTGAGAACAGAGAATGAGAGAGACCTTGAAAAGACATTTAAATAGCATTTATAAAAGTGTATTGGACATTTCTACATTTTTGACAACAGAGGTTTGTGGACTAAGGCTTGAGATTGTAATGTATTAAAACTGGAAAATGATAAAATCATTCTTATCTCTAGAATTATAAGTATAGATGGTCAAAAAGGTGTTGTTGAATTTGGGGTCAACCCCAAACTTGTTTTCACTGTGGAAAATCAGATCACCTGATTGTTGATTGTTGAAAAAGGAAATATTTTACATGTAGTGCGACAAGTGATAATGCAAAAAATGTGCGTTAAAATGTTATAAATGCAATAAGATAGGTCATATATGGATGGACTGTAAGAAGGGGCAGTAGAAATACACAATGCTGCTGTGTCTGAACAAATTCGAGGGGTTATGGAAGTAGCAAGTGAAGAAGAACAGGGACAAAATGATGTAGAAGAAATGCAGACGAAACAGTCAGAAATGATGATGACAGTATGACACACAAAAAGGAAGAATTAAATATAGTAGAAGGTACTGAAGTTAGTGATAAAGAAGCTATTATCTGGTATATAGTAAAATGTATAGGTAAAACAGTGACAAAGAGAGAGAAATTATGCAAAGGAAAAGGAGCAAGAAAAAGAGTTAATGTTTTATTCTTTTTTCTAAGAACATTTTCCTAAATAGAAATATTGATAATAGCAGGATATTGGCACTGAATGTCAACAGCTTTAACAGCATACTTAGAAGACTAGCTGTTATAGACTGCTGTGAAATGTGATAGTGATATCATTACACTAGAAGAATGTGATAGTGATATCATTACATTAGAAGAATGTGATAGTGATATCATTACACTAGAAGAATGTGATAATGATATCATTACACTAGAAGAACGTGATAGTGATATCATTACACTAGAAGAATGTGATAGTGATATCATTACACTAGAAGAACGTGATAGTGATATCATTACACTAGAAGAATGTTATAGTGATATCATTACACTAGAACATGATAGTGATATCATTACACTAGAAGAATGTGATAATGATATCATTACACTAGAAGAATGTGATAGTGATATCATTACACTAGAAGAACGTGATAGTGATATCATTACACTAGAAGAATGTGATAGTGATATCATTACACTAGAAGAACGTGATAGTGATATCATTACACTAGAAGAATGTTATAGTGATATCATTACACTAGAACATGATAGTGATATCATTACACTAGAAGAATGTGATAGTGATATCATTACACTAGAAGAAAGAACGTGATAGTGATATCATTACACTAGAAGAATGTGATAGTGATATCATTACACTAGAAGAATGTGATAGTGATATCATTACACTAGAAGAACGTGATAGTGATATCATTACACTAGAACATGATAGTGATATCATTACACTAGAAGAATGTGATAGTGATATCATTACACTAGAAGAATGCGATAGTGATATCATTACACTAGAACGTGATGTGTTTGTGTATGGGGAACAGTATTTTCTACAACAGAAAGGAGTTGCCATGGGTACACCATGTGCAAACTCATACGCTAACATCATAATGGCCTATTGGGAACATACCTATATAATGAGGAGTATATATAAAGAAAATATTTTGTTATATAAACGTTTTGTAGACAAGTTTTTTCTGTTGTGGGAAGGAGATGAGGATAAACTTAAAGAGTTTATAGACTATATAAATGGAACGACAGACTTTTTAAACTTGACAGGAAAATGGTCAACTGAAAAAATAGAGTTTTTGGATGTACTAATAAAAGAAGGAAGCAACATAAGTACACAACTGTATAGGAAGTGTAGGATATCATTACACTAGAAGAATGTGATAGTGATATCTTTACACTATAAGAATGTGATAGTGATATCATTACACTAGAAGAATGTGATAGTGATATATTTACACTAGAAGAACGTGATAGTGATATCATTACACTAAAAGAATGTGATAGTGATATCATTACACTAGAACGTGATAGTGATATCATTACACTAGAAGAATGTGATAGTGATATATTTACACTAGAAGAACGTGATAGTGATATCTTTACACTAGAACTTGATAGTGATATCTTTACACTAGAAGAACGTGATAATGATATCATTACACTAGAAGAATGTGATAGTTATATCATTACACTAGAAGAACGTGATAGTGATATCATTACACTAGAACGTGATAGTGATATCATTACACTAGAAGAATGTGATAGTTATATCATTACACTAGAAGAATGTGATAGTGATATATTTACACTAGAAGAACATGATAGTGATATCATTACACTAGAAGAACGTGATAGTGATATCATTACACTAGAAGAACGTGATAGTGATATCATTACACTAGAAGATACAAGATTTTTAATGAAAGAAGAAAGATTTCATACAGAATGTATGTGGGATAATGAGATATACTGGAATTTAGGACAAGATTCATCTTCAGGAATAATCTGAAGAAGTCTGGTGATTACACTTTACGAAAGCGCTCATCTATTTTGTATAAAACAATTGAAACCATCCTGTGGTTTCTTTCTACCAGCTGCTATTGTGGTTTTGGAATAGTGTATTTTTTTTTTCGTTTTTCATTTTCATGTTCAGGAATAGCAATACTTATGAAAAAGACTGTTAAGATACTTGATATTACTATCATTTTAATGGGTAGGATTACAGTTGTTCATGTTAGATGGCGAGAGAAAGTCTGTAGAATATTTGCATTATATCCATATGTAACTAGTAAAGAAAGAGAAAGTATGTTTGTCTTCATATTGAGTTGTACTGCTATTAATATGGAAGTTATTATAGTAAGAGACTTCAGTTGTAACTTGAGAAGCAAAAAGAAAGGGAATAATGTAAAAACTTATAGAAATTATGAGATGCAGGAAGTTAAGAAAATGGAAGAACAATTCATGGACATATAGTAGAGGAATATATAGAACACAGACTATTTTTTGCTTTTGGAAGGATGTGAAATAAAAAAATGAAGGCTCATTAGATACAGGTTTTTCAGACCATAAAGCTATCTGCATAGAATTCAGAGACAAAATTAGTAATGTTAATTAGGAAAAGGTCTAAAAAGAATTAATGAAGTAGAGTGGGTAGGTGAGGTTGAAAAAAGAAAGTTAGAATTATGGGAAGATTGCATTCATATGTGACGTTTTTGTAAAAAAAAATGATCTGCATGGAAGAAGTCTTTTAAATAAAAAAATAAAAAAAAATGTTATAAAGAATGGCAAGTGAAAAAAAGTTATATTAAGTTAAGTTAAGAACGTCTTAAAAATTTAGAAAGGAATGAAAAGGAATATTTTAAGAAATAACAAGAGTTATATACATTGAATCAAGAAAAAATAAATAAAAATCTGTTATGTAAACACAGATATTTCCTACAAGGTAAAAATGAAGAGATCGCTCCTTATTTAAATAAAATAGTTAAGGAAGGTAGTGTAATGAGAGAATTAATAGACAAAAAGGCAGAGTAATGAAAGACCAAAGAGGTATAATGTGTATTGTTGTAGAATATATAAAATATTTATTTAAATATATTATTAAAGAGCAAAGGATATCATGGAAAATAAGTACTTTCTCTGAGCAAGAAAATATAGATTTGGAAAAAATATAAGATGGCAAGAACTGGATATAGTATTAAGGCAATATACATACGTTAGTGGGTCCAGTTGGCTTAGAATATCAAATGTATAAGAATATGAGAGTAAGTCAAAAGATGTATTTTATGGAAGTATTAAATGAGTGGTTTAATGAAGGATTTTAGTATATGGAATTATGTAGTTGATTTTTTTTTTAATTTGCATGGGAAAAAGGTGAGAGAAAAAAATATATATATAAGAAATTGGAGGCCTATCATTTTGAATAATACTGAGTACAAAATCATTATGAAAATATTACAGAAAAGAATGGAATCAAAACTTAAGAATATTCTATTAGATTCAGTATATAGAGTTAAAAGAAAAGGATGCCAAGATTTATTAATGATTTTTAGAGGAAATTGTTGGTGACATAATAAATAGGCAATCATCATCTTATTTCGGCTGTTCCCGTTAGGGGTCGGCACAGCGGATCATCTACTTCCATTTCTTCCTGTCCTCTGCATCATGCTCTTTCACACCAACCGCCTGCATGTCCTCTCTCACCACATCCAGAAACTTTATCTTAGGCCTTCCTCTTTTCTTCTTACCTGGCAGCTCCATCCTTAGCATCCTTTTCGCAATATACCCAGCATCCCTCCTCAGCACATGTCCAAACCAACGCAATCTCGCCTCTCTTGCTTTGTCTCCAAACTGTCCAACCTGAGCTGACCCTCTAATATACTGATTCCTAATCCTGTCCATCCTAGTCACACCCAGTGCAAATCTTAACATCTTTAACTCTGCCACATCCAGCTCTGACTCCTGCCTTTTTGTCAATGCTACCATCTCCAACCCATATAACATAGCTGGTCTCACTACCCTCTTGTAGACCTTCCCTTTCACTCTTACTGGTACCCGTCTGTCACAAATTACTCCTGACACTCTTCTCCACCCATTCCACCCTGCCTGTACTCTCTTCACCTCTCTTCCACACTCACCATTACTCTGAACTGTTGATCCCAAGTACTTAAACTCATCCACCTTTACCAACTCTACTCCCTGCATCCTCACTATTCCTCTACCCTCCCTCTCATTTACACACATATATTCTGTTTTAGCAGTGCTGACCGTCATTCCTCTCATCTCTAAAGCATATCTCCACGGTATCCTCAACCTGGTCCCTACTCTCACTACATATCACAATGTCATCTGCAAACATCATAGTCCACGGGGCCTCCTGTCTAATCTCATCTGTCAACCTGTCCATCACCACTGCAAATAAGAAAGGGCTCAGAGCAGATCCTTGATGTAATCCCACCTCCACCTTAAACGTATCTGTCACTCCCACCGCAGTCCTCACCAATGTCACACTACCCTTGTACATATCCTGTACCACTCTTACATACTTCTCTGCCACTCCCGACTTCCTCATACAATACCACAACTCCTCTCTAGGCACCCTGTCATAGGCAATAAAAGACTTTAATTATGGTAGGAGATCTAAGCAAAGCTTTTGCCACTATTCAGCATAATGTGCTGTGGAATATATTGAAAGCTTATAATTTAAGTACACAAATAAGAATTGTGTGTGTTACAGCATACACACTGAACATAATTAAAGTTCTGATTAATGGATAGCTGAGTGAAGAAATAAGTATTAAAAGAGGTATAAGGCAAGGATGTCCTTTTAGTAACATATTTTTGCTAGTTACGAATGCAATAACTAGTTATATCAATTCAGTAGATGGCAATGTTAGTTACAGAACAAGGTATTGATATACCTGTAATGTTATCATATGCAGATAACGTAATTCTAGTTACCAAGCTTTTGAATGGAATGGAAGAAGTTATAAGCAACTTTAATTTGTGTTTAGATAAAACTTGTATGTGTTTGAACATAGAAAATATAAAGGTTTAGGGCATGAAGGTAGGACTAAAGGTATTGAATTCAGCTCTCAAGAAATAAAGCTATTAGGTATTACATTTGGAAAACAAGAAGTATTACTACAATGAGAAAACTTTATGAGAAAAATCAAAAATATGTGCATTTTGGAGGCCTTTTAGACTTTCTTTCCAGAAAAAAGTTTATTTGCTTAACTCTGTTGTATTAGGAAATATTTCATATATAGCTAATGTGTTTAATATGCCGTTATAAATTTAAAAATATATTATTACTATCTTCTCCTTTATATGGGGATCTCATCTTAATCCTGTAAGGAGAGGTGTGCTATACGTAGCAAAAGAGAATGGTGGGTTAGGAGTTTTAAACCCAGTGGTATTTGCAGTGTTACGACAAATATAAAAAAACTTAAACGGTTAAAGGAAAAAAATGGTAAATTGCTAAGTTTGTTATTGGAAAACAAATATAAAAAAATATGGGATATGGTGAAAAGTTGTAAAAGAATATATGTATGATGAAATGAAAGCTTATCAAGGGAAACTGTAATGTGGAAAATAAGTATAGAAGATTTAGCTGCTGAAAGAAAAAAGTGGTATAAAAAAGTAATGACCAAATGCTTTTATGTGTACCCATGGAAAGAATTGGAGGAAGAGGAAATCAGAGCTATAAAAGCAAAAAAAAAAAAAAATGATAGATTTAAAAAGAGAGTACAATATCATGATATTTTTATTGACATTGGCGATAAGGAAATTACCACTCAAAGCAAGTATGCCATATAAAAAAGTGAAAGAATATGTAATTATTCTCATAAAGAAGAAACTACTGAACATGTCTTTTTGAAATGCAAAATAATTGATACATTATGGACTAAGATGAGAATCCTTATTTAAGGGATACAAAAATGTTAATATGGATATGATTGAATATGTTTTTTTTTTTAAAGATAAGTGTTTATTGAAAAGGTTGATGAAATATTTAATGTTATGTGGATAATTTGGAACCAAAGAATGAAAGACATCATGTGTAATGCTAAATGGAATTTGCCAGAACTGTTAAAAAAATAAGATTTTGGTTGTGGAAAGTAGAGTGTGGAGTCAGATATAAATGTATTTTGAATGTAAAAAGTACATATGAGGTCAGTCTAAGCAGTTTGTGTATAATATTATAAATAATGTAAATATTATTTTATTTATTCAGTTTATATTGTAAATATGTAAGATTTGTTAAATAAAGTGCCCCTACTCTTTTTGATATGTGCTGCAGGATCTTTTAAATCCACCTGAGCTACCACCAACTCAAGCAGACAGGGCCTTGGTGTAGCATCTCATTCGAAGGACTGCACACTCAGGAAGGCAGCACCCCTTACCTGAGGTAACACAAACTCGAGCAGATGGGGCCTTGATTTAACGTGTCATCGAAAGAATGGCACACTCAGGAGTGCAACACCCCTTACCTGAGGTACCACCAACTCAAGCAGATAGGGCCTCGGTGTAAAGTCTCATTCGAAGGATTGCATACTCAGGAAGGCAGCACCCCTTACCTGAGGTACCACCAACTTTAGCAGATGGGGCCTTGATTTAACATCTCATTGAAAGGATGGCACACTCAGGAGTGCAGCACCCCTTACCTGAGGCACCACCAACTCAAGCAGATATGGCCTCGGTGTAGTGTCTCATTTGAAGGACTGCACACTCAGGAAGGCAGCACCCCCTTATGTTGCAGTGCAGTATCAGCAATTGATCTACCTAGTGTGAGAACAGTACTCACAGCCTACTGCACCAACACTGAGTGTGCTACCTGTTGTGCCACTGACACTGCATTTTATCATTTTACCATTCTACTGATTTTGAACTACGTTTTAGTTTCACGTATTTTCTCTGTTCAAGTACAGTTTGTTACCATCTTGTTCTGACCTAGTGTGGGGGCCATCTTGGAATGAGACGCAGTTAGTCTAATGGGGGTAGATTTATTGCTGCTGGTACTAAGTTGCTGAGCATTACAGGTTTGAATGTATAGCTACTTTTCATTGGTTTTCTTGTTTTTCTTCCTTGCTTTATACTGTGCTCTCACTGCCTGCTTAGCTGCAGCTGAATAATGGTTCATAGGTTCATAGGTAGGTACTAGGCTATCAGCCCTGGGGCCTATACAAGCCCAGCCAGAAAGGTACCCTGGCTTTTGCCACCCAAGAAAATTATTTTTCTGTGCCACTGTCGAGCAGAGCCACAGAGGTGATCCCTGGGGTGAATTTCCTATTTCCCATCCAATCATCAAGATTTTTCTTGAAGAGTGCTAATGAGGAGCTTTGTTTGATATAGATAGGTAGTTTATTCCAGAGTATGGGAAGTCTCTGGGACAGGAATCTATCCCTCCGGCATGTTCTGTTTAATGTGGTGACAAGGTTTAGGTCCCTAGAGCATGTAGCTCGGAGGGATTGGGGTTTCTTTAAGTGGAGCATGTCCAACAGCTCTGGGTTTGACATAGCTTTGTATGTTAGGCAGAGATCACCTCTGAGTAGGCGATATGCGACGGAGTAAAGCTGGAGTTTTTTGAGACTGTCTGCGTAGGGCATCTGTTTGAGGCCGGTAATCTTCTTTGTGAGGTATTTCTGCAGCCTTTCCAGTTGTTGTAGATGTCTTGTGAGGTACATACCAAAAGGGGCATTGTACTCTATAATGGGTCTAATGAGTGATGAGTAGAGTGACACATCCAAGTACAATTTTTCCATGTGATTAGTATTACTTTTACATTTGATTTTTATTTAGCAGGCACCAGGTATGTGTGCACTCTTGGCCTAAACAGACTGCATTGAAGTGTGCACAGCCCTCGGCTATGGAAAACAGCCTGTTTGTGAACTAAAACAGTCTGTATACCAACTCTTAAACTAGTGCTTAAACATTAGTATCCAAGTATTTCCACCACCTTAGCATTATTATTAAACAGTGTTGTTATAAAAATCAGCTCTGTAGTCCTCTCCAAACAGTCAAAATTGTATAAACACCTCTGAAGTCCATTTTACTTCCCAAAAGGGTCCTTTTCATGCTTCAGTCTTGGGTTTCATGAAGTAGCAGCACATTTGTCCCATCTTCTAGAAATCGGTATCCTAAGTCAGTGTGAAAACTGTCTTGTGGTCACTGAAAATGAACTTCTACTTAACTTTGCAGATGCCATCTGTGAGAGGTGCAGATTCCTTTCCAATCTGGAGGCATTCCCCTTACAGGCTGCTACTTTCTGTGAGCATATCACAGACACATCCCCACCCATACAAATGCAACGTCATTATACCAACAATACAAAACTGTCTTACATTGATACTTTCAGAAAATATTTACCTGGACCTTCTTAAACTTTTAAGACTGGGCATCAGTGTAAATCTCATATTACATCTTTTCTGCACACCTTCACATTAACACCAAAATCAAGATAACACCAACAGCAAACCACTCCCATGGCTGGCAGGCATAATTCAGCTACTGGGACTGTCTTATTTATTGGCTACTCTATTTTCAGGGCACAGGGACTCTACATACATAGGCTGGACAAGGACGGGGTCAAAGCTGCCTCTCAGGAGCCAAGATGGTGTACATAACTAGGGCCCTGAACATCCTTCCTTCCTTCCATTAAGTATGACTATGACATGATAGTAGTCCGGGGAGATGTTAAGTGACCTGGCCCACAAAAGCCCTGAAGACCATGCATAAGGGTATATTGGAGCTTATCACATTAGCTTCAACTAGGGTAAGTCACTAGTTGTGAATCTTGGGTAAGACACTATTTGTGAGTGGAATCTTCCCTTTACTTAGAGGGATGTCTACATTCAAGAAAAGGTTGAGTTAAAACAGTTGGCTTAGCTGCTGGTGTCATTCCAAGGAGATCCGGTGTGTATCACCCTCTGGCAGATGGTTCACATTTCAACTTGCTTTGCAAAAGATGGGTCTACATCTCGTGTTCAGTGGCTTCAACATACTGGATAAAGCCTTTACTATCCACAGTTTTGTCTTTTTAGGCAGAGTTCATGTAATGACCTTTCCAACCTGACAAACACCACAAATCCCAAACTGGACAATATTAAGGTGGCTGTACTCTGCGCTAAGAGTCTTAACAGTAAACCTGCTTGACCTTGAGAGCCTTCTCCGTCCAGTACAAATGGTTCAAATCCTTTGAAAGCTCCCCTTCTGTGGCTAGTTGGTGTGCCTAACATGTATTCAGACCTTGTGTTCATGAGGGATAATATTCCTTAAAAATACTTACTCAGAAACTCCCAGTCAGCTTGTTGAAGTACAGCTCAACTTATGGAAATCTAATGCCCAGTTCTTAGCCTGATATTAATCCCCCTCCATGGCTCCAGATAAGCACAATAAATTAATGACATTTTAGAGGATATCCCTGTAAGCAAGGGCACTTTAAGCCTTAGTGACGTCAACTAGCCTTCCATTGATTGGAGCATCTACACTTCTAGCGATTCTTGGACTGGGTTAACAAAACTATCCCAAATCAGATTGTCCCCAGATCCACCAGAGGAATAAACATTCTTGACTAGGTAATCACAAACTTGGCCTGGGTCTGCTCTGCTCCAGCACTCCTTCACTAGTACAGTCCGACCATAATCTGGTTACTTTCACTCTTGGAACATTCACTGCTCTCAGAACTGCCCTTATAACATTGAATTAATTTCCTGTTTTCATTTTTTGGGGACAGAATCTTCAAAGGGGTGACCTTTTTACTGTGAATATGTATTGCCATTGTTTATCTGTCAGAAGGGCAGTGAAGTTGTTTACTTCTTTTTTCTGCGTTGGGTGGGGTTTCACATTGTTTAGGAAAGTCTTATCTAGATGGATTGCTGCCTGCAGAGTTTTTTGTCAACAGGTGATAAGTGCTGCTGTCAGACATTCCACCACTGATTTGTCTGCTACCAGTGAGCATTTCAGAAATGCCCCCAGTGCTGCAGCCACATGGCTGTTGGCTCACACCTTCACCAAGCTTCATTGCTTAGAGTTGTGATTCCAGTAGATTACAATATTTGAGAATTTAGCTTTCTGAGTTTTGCCTTTTGCTCTTCCTCAGTCTTCTGCTCCTGGGGATGTTTAACTTTTTATAGTTTGGGGTTCTTTTCAAAAGCTACCTATTGGAAATGACTCTGAGTTCTTGTACCATTGACTGAGGGGATTGCATCAGTGTAACTGAGCAACAGAAATGAAAACTATGTCTGTTTTTTGTGCATATGCACCTAACAGCTATTCCTTCATCCTAGAGATAGTGTCTCTGCTGTGCATTAGGCCACCACTTGCGTATTCTGTACTTACATTTGCACTAGTAGACAGCAATGCTTTTGGTCAGAATGATATAGATACCCCAAAGGGCAGCATGACTGAGAGGGACTGCTTGCTTGATTTGGACCAGAGAGTGGAACAATTACTGGACTGTTGTACTAGTCATGGACTGACCATAACAAACACCTTGTTTGTACACAAGGTGGTCAAAGGTTTAACTGGTGCTGTAACATTTTGCATTAAAGGTCAGTGAATGCCTTTGTTGTCACATATAAGGCTGTATGTTCTGGACACTTAGGCCAAGTGGGGTGCTAAGCTGTAAGGTGATTGATCTTTGTTGGTAAGTTGGGTTACAGTGGGAGGTTACATTATGGTTAAGGTGTTTACCTTACAGACAAAAGGTGCAGGGTTTGATTCTCACATGGGGTAACTGACTAAGCTTAAAAGGGCTCATAAAGGCAGTTAGCCTAGTACACATCTATGAATAAATGGGCCTGTGTCTAGGTGGAGTAAAAAAACCCAGACTTGTAGTTAGGGTGTCTGGGGAATGACTAACTGATGCTTTTGTGCATGATGCATTTGGTTCCCACGTCCACAAAAGCTTCTGTATTCCTGAAGAAGTTGGTGTATGGAGTCTGAATGGATTCTGATGAAGACCTTATTATATGAGGTAGTAGCAAGGACAGTGGACAAGAGGTCATCAATAATTGTCATGGTTGTAATCCTAGAACATGCTGATGGATACCAGTGGAAAGGAGAAGCCAACGGATCAAAGAAAGAGGCCTTCCATTGAGTGCTAATGGGGATGTTGGGGGTGTATCAAGATTTGACTTATGGGTACTTACCTGCTAGAAAAGCAGCAGCTGAAGTATTTGCCAAAGTGAATGGTCAGCTGTGTGGACAATGACTCTTGGATGACTTTAAACTGGTTCTGGCAAACTGTCTGATAATTCCAGAAGTGGAGGCAGGATATTATCAAAGCTGTTCTCAGCAGAGGTGGAGAAATGCTGGTCTCACTGGGACCTTTTAAAGAGTTGGAATGGTCACTTTAAGAACTGTTAAATCTGGTGGACATTCCTTCCTTTGAGAAAGCAATGTCAGAAGCAAATGGTAGAACTGTATCTGTTTTGGTAGGTGATGTCGCTATATAATAATACATAGTAATGATATAAATCGATATTTAGCATCTAATATTTAATATTTTGATTTATGGCTTGTATTTCTTTGATAATATTTATTTATCTGTTTATTCATGAATTTTTTACTTAAAGTTTGAATTTTTAAGTTTTAATTGATGTGATTTTAAATGTATTCTCATAGGTCGACTGTGTTATATGGTTGTGATAGTTATGTATATATATATATATATATATATATATATATATATATATATATATATGTATATACACATGTATTAAGCTTACTTATTGTTTTACTAGCACTGAAGAAGGGTTATTCCCGAAAGCTTTGTTATTAAAGTGAGTTTTTTCTTATTTGCATTGTTTTTTGTGAATACCATCTGACCAAAAATGTTGCAGGCACTGGACTTTGTCGGGGAAACATGGTTAACATGCCTTTTAAATGCTATGTGAAAGGCTAGGACAATATCTCTGGCCTGGAAAATTGTGATAGTGGCCTCCAGTTAAAGAAGTACTGAACTCGTACTGGATGGGTGCTGGAAAGGAGACTGTATCCATTAGTCATGCCTTTGATTCAGGACAAGCAATTTAGATTCTGTCCTGCATCTAGAATACTGAATCAGCTCTTTGCATATATGTTAGAGGGGTCATGGGAATTTACTAGTACTATATACGTATGTGTCCTGTAGACCTGGAGATAGCATGTTACTTCATAACCCAAACTGGCTTGTGGGAAGTACTGAAGCAGTCCCTGCTGTGTAATTTTGGAGTGAGAGTTGTTTCCACATTTTCAGCATTAAGTCAGACACATTTGGAGTGGGATTAGGACTCTGCTAGGGGTATGTATCCCCCCATTTTTGATTTTAATGGACAGGCTGTAAAGACACAGACAGGTTTTGGAGAACATTAAGTGTAGAGATGTGTGTGTTGTAGCTGGCAATTTCCTTTTAGCCTCAAGTGACTGTGATTTCCAGTTATTGCTGATTGTATGGCTGTGACAAAGATTAATATATCCGATTCAGATGTCACGGTTCAGTCTTTGGAAAGATCAGGTTGCCTTTTGCAGGTGAAGGAGTGAAGATACATCTGGTGCAGGAATGTACTTGTCCTGAGATCTCGTTCATAAATGAAGGTAGAGAAGACTGTGATATTGGTCAGTGAATGGCTGCAGAGGCAGCAGTGCTACAGGCAATGACCCAAAGTTTGGTGATGATTAAAAACCTGAGTAGTAAGAAGAAAGCCTGTCAGTTTTTGTTCTCATTCTCACATACAGTTACTAGGATTGGGTAGTAACTACAATGAATACATTGCAGCTGCAAATAGTACAAATGAGATTCCTTTGCAGGATATCTGGGCTTTGTTGTCCATGATACATTGAGGAGCTCAGTGTTCAGGATATGTTGAAACAAATGCAAATAAGTAAGTAAAATTGAGACAAGTCATGCAGGGGGTAAAGCGTCTTGTAAGGATATCTCTTTTACGACAGAGTCCAACATAAAAGATTGAAAGCAGTATCCATGCATTGCATTCTGAACATAATCCAAGTTATAATGAACCAAGTTACATCTCGGGAGGACTAGAACTTGGACAAATTCACAGTCAATGAGAAAATTTGGGGTACTGACACAGATCTTGGAAGTGGGCAAAATAATGTGGCAGTCTCACCAGAACATACATGAAAAGAAACCCTGCAAGAATGGAGGGAGGGGAGAGAAAAACGGCACGGAAGAAACTTAAGAGCATCAAGACAATATTTAGTTATTTGTGAATTGATCCTTCAAAGGACATTTCTAGCCTTGACCCAAACCGTAAAGGTAAGGGTAAAAGCATTCGTTATGGCCAGTTTTGAGTAGTAGACACTCAGCCAGCATTTTCTCATGAGGAAAGTGGAGGGATATCCAAAGGATGCCTACAGTGACAGAGAAGAAAATGCAGGCTTCACACAAATAATATTCAGAGGTCAGGGTTGGACCATAGGTTGCAGATCTTTGATGCACCACTGTGCCACCAAGTTTGAAATCAGTAAATTCCAAAAAAGCAGCATGTTTCAGAAAAGATGAATAAGACCGTGAGCCTAAATTTTAAAGACAGAATGAATATGGCTCAGTGGTCATGTAAGGAAGTTTTTCTTTCATGTGGAGAGTTGTAAGTGCATACAACTACCTTCTCAGGAACGTGGTGCAGTTATAGACAGTGTGCCAAGAATGTATACAGCAGCTTCATCAACTCTTGTTTATTGTAAGTCATGGGCTACTTATATATTTATTTTGTTTGTTGACTGGGAAGGCCATCTAGGCAGAGTCCATGTACAGTAGACAAGAAGGAGGACAGTGTCATGCATTCAGGATTTAGTATGAAAAAGTATGCAATCTAAACATAATTCCTACAAGCACAGAAATAGATAAACCAGGATATAGTAGAGTATGCTGGCAGTACTGTTACACTGAAGAAGACAGAAATATGTGCTAAAAGTAATTAAGTAAGACTTCATAACATTCCATTATACAGTATTTATACAGTGCCAACCCTATTTTGATGTTTGTTGCATCATTTATGATGTTTGATCTAAGCCACGTTAAGAACTGCAACTGCAGCGTAACATGCGCAGTATTGCATTGAATCACGATAGGCATTCATGATGTTGGTATATGTACACTGAATACCATATGTGTCAACAATAAAGCTGGCGTTCTGCTTGGTAAATGCAAGCAAAATGCAAATATATAAAGCATACATACTGACAGTAGAGTAGGGATATGGGATACATATTAGAGTAACAGATAACAGTAATAAATATCGTGTACCTGGTCACACGAAATGTTTAAAAATGAATGATATTGCTACAGTTTACTGTTTTTCACTTTAAGCACATTTTCTGACAATGTGTTGCCTATTAATCATTTAAAAAGCAGTCGTACCTTAAAAGAAGCCATTCAGAGCCAGGAACGCATGGTTCATTTAATACTGTCGAAAGGAATTTCCAATTGATTGACAGCCTCACTGGTGAGATGATGTAATATTTATAATCTGTCACCCAGCCATACATCAAAGCAGGCACCTCTGTTGTTTCATTTCAGCTTGAAAACATCAATTTCAGTGGGTGCAGCTAGTTGTAGGTTGTAAAATAGGGTGCAAAGCTTTAACTTCAAGCACGCTTAAGTGGTGTTGCCATTTG
Organism: Protopterus annectens; assembly: GCF_019279795.1. Classification (NCBI taxonomy): domain Eukaryota; kingdom Metazoa; phylum Chordata; order Ceratodontiformes; family Protopteridae; genus Protopterus; species Protopterus annectens. The sequence goes on from NC_056748.1 coordinate 39,217,342, forward strand.
ATTCTTTATTAAACTAATGCTTGTTGACCTTTGAATGAATTACTTATTAAGAATTTTCTTACATTTTAGATTTGTTGGGCTGGTGTTTTAAAGCCATTAATAGTATTTGGTGTGCAATTCATATTTGGTGTCTTGCAACTACTGGCTTATAAAGTGATTTAGAAGTGTGAACTATGCAGATTTAAATCCAGACTGTTGTATGTTTATAATGTTTGAAACTGTATTTTAAGCTTTATTGGTTTTGTTTTAACAATTGAACGGGTTGCCTGTTAAAATACATATAAATTAACACACACATACATACATGCATACATGTACACACACACACGTGTGTGTGTGTGTGTGTGTGTGTGTGTGCGTGTGCAAGTTTGTGTTTGACAGTTGTCACAGAGGATTAAGGAGCTGTTAAACTGTTTCCTGTGGTCCAGTGGTACAAGGTTTGAATCCCTCTGCCTCCAGTGCCTAATGGTGGTGTGACTCTGAGCAGGTAACTTAACCAGACACCACCCTGGGGATGAAGATCAGTGCTCTAACCCAGTTAAGAGTGTGTGTGTGTGTGTGTGTGTGTGTGTGTGTGTGTGTGTGTATGTATGTGTGCGCGCACACAAACCATTGTAATCTAATTTATTTTATTTTATTCATTTCTTAAATTGGTATACTCACTATGGACAGTTGCCTGTTTTCAGGGGCAAATTAGGAGCATGGTCTTCTTATCTGAATTGTAGACAGAGGGAGTTCCTTAAATACTGTAGATGTATATTTAATATATAAATAATTGTAAATAGAGGGAATCAAACCCAGTACAGGATGAAACTTCCATAGCCTTAGAAATCTATACTAAACTATCACATTTGTAGACATTTTCTGTCCAGGTCTACACAGAAAATGGGCTTTGAATGTGACAGACAGCTTGTGTGTGTGTGTGTGTGTGTGTGTGTGTGTGTGTGTGTGTGTGTGTGTGTGTGTGTGTGTGTTTGGTATTCTCCTTTGTTTGGCTGGCTACAACTAGAAATTAATTGCATGTCTACTACTTACTGTTCAGAAAGGTCACTTGAGACTGAAAGGCCAAGCTGGGAGTAATAAAGTGAGAAAGATATCCAAGAATGAGAGACAATGCAAGGAGATGTTCATGTGCATGTGGTGATCAGGGAGTGGGCAGGCATTTGGTTTTAGGGAGCTTTCTTGGTGGCAGGTGGTCTTCAGAAGAGTGGGTGAGTTCAGGGAGAATTATGGGAGACAGAGATGGTTGTGGACTGACTATCCATTTGATAAATGTACTTTGGGACTGGAAGGGAGGGGGCGAGAAAAGGTCATGTGTCACTGTACAGTGGGAAGAGATAATGTTAATGACACATAGAGGATAGCAGCATATTAAGCAGAAGTTGTCACAGGAACAAAGGTGATAGGGGCAGAAGACAGTAAGGTGAAATGTGACAGGAACAAAGGTGATAGGGGCAGAAGACAGTAAGGTGAAATGTGACAGGAACAAAGGTGATAGGGGCAGAAGACAGTAAGGTGAAATGTGACAGGAACAAAGGTGATAGGGGCAGAAGACAGTAAGGTGAAATGTGACAGGAACAAAGGTGATAGGGGCAGAAGACAGTAAGGTGAAATGTGACAGGAACAAAGGTGATAGGGGCAGAAGACAGTAAGGTGAAATGTGACAGGAACAAAGGTGATAGGGGCAGAAGACAGTAAGGTGAAATGTGACAGGAACAAAGGTGATAGGGGCAGAAGACAGTAAGGTGAAATGTGACAGGAACAAAGGTGATAGGGGCAGAAGACAGTAAGGTGAAATGTGACAGGAACAAAGGTGATAGGGGCAGAAGACAGTAAGGTGAAATGTGACAGGAACAAAGGTGATAGGGGCAGAAGACAGTAAGGTGAAATGTGACAGGAACAAAGGTGATAGGGACAGAAGACAGTAAGGTGAAATGTGACAGGAACACAGGTGATAGGGGCAGAAGACAGTAAGGTGAAATGTGACAGGAACAAAGGTGATAGGGGCAGAAGACAGTAAGGTGAAATGTGACAGGAACAAAGGTGATAGGGGCAGAAGACAGTAAGGTGAAATGACAGGAACAAAGGTGATAGGGGCAGAAGACAGTAAGGTGAAATGTGACAGGAACAAAGGTGATAGGGGCAGAAGACAGTAAGGTGAAATGTGACAGGAACAAAGGTGATAGGGGCAGAAGACAGTAAGGTGAAATGTGACAGGAACAAAGGTGATAGGGCAGAAGACAGTAAGGTGAAATGTGACAGGAACAAAGGTGATAGGGCAGAAGACAGTAAGGTGAAATGTGACAGGAACAAAGGTGATAGGGGCAGAAGACAGTAAGGTGAAATGTGACAGGAACAAAGGTGATAGGGGCAGAAGACAATAAGGTGAAATGTGACGGGAACAAAGGTGATAGGGGACAGAAGACAGTAAGGTGAAATGTGACGGGAACAAAGGTGATAGGGGCAGAAGACAGTAAGGTGAAATGTGACAGGAACAAAGGTGATAGGGACAGAAGACAGTAAGGTGAAATGTGACAGGAACAAAGGTGATAGGGACAGAAGACAGTAAGGTGAAATGTGACAGGAACAAAGGTGATAGGGGCAGAAGACAGTAAGGTGAAATGTGACAGGAACAAAGGTGATAGGGCAGAAGACAGTAAGGTGAAATGTGACAGGAACAAAGGTGATAGGGACAGAAGACAGTAAGGTGAAATGTGACAGGAACAAAGGTGATAGGGGCAGAAGACAGTAAGGTGAAATGTGACAGGAACAAATGTGATAGGGGCAGAAGACAGTAAGGTGAAATGTGACAGGAACAAAGGTGATAGGGGCAGAAGACAGTAAGGTGAAATGTGACTGGAACAAAGGTGATAGGGGCAGAAGACAGTAAGGTGAAATGTGACAGGAACAAAGGTGATAGGGACAGAAGACAGTAAGGTGAAATGTGACAGAAACAAAGGTGATAGGGGCAGAAGACAGTAAGGTGAAATGTGACAGGAACAAAGGTTTTAGGGGCAGAAGACAGTAAGGTGAAATGTGACAGGAACAAAGGTGATAGGGGCAGAAGACTGTAAGGTGAAATGACAGGAACAAAGGTGATAGGGGCAGAAGACAGTAAGGTGAAATGTGACAGGAACAAAGGTGATAGGGGCAGAAGACAGTAAGGTGAAATGTGACAGGAACAAAGGTGATAGGGGCAGAAGACAGTAAGGTGAAATGTGACAGAACAAAGGTGATAGGGGCAGAAGACAGTAAGGTGAAATGTGACAGGAACAAAGGTGATAGGGGCAGAAGACAGTAAGGTGAAATGTGACAGGAACAAAGGTGATAGGGGCAGAAGACAGTAAGGTGAAATGTGACAGGAACAAAGGTGATAGGGGCAGAAGACAGTAAGATGAAATGTGACAGGAACAAAAGTGATAGGGACAGAAGACAGTAAGGTGAAATGTGTCAGGAACAAAGGTGATGGGGCAGAAGACAGTAAGGTGAAATGTGACAGGAACAAAGGTGATAGGGGCAGAAGACAGTAAGGTGAAATGTGACAGGAAAAAGGTGATAGGGGCAGAAGACAGTAAGGTGAAATGTGACAGGAACAAAGGTGATAGGGGCAGAAGACAGTAAGGTGAAATGTGACAGGAACAAAGGGGATAGGAGCAGAAGACAGTAAGGTGAAATGTGACAGGAACAAAGGTGATAGGGACAGAAGACAGTAAGGTGAAATGTGACAGGAACAAAGGTGATAGGGCAGAAGACAGTAAGGTGAAATGTGACAGGAACAAAGGTGATAGGGGCAGAAGACAGTAAGGTGAAATGACAGGAACAAAGGTGATAGGGGCAGAAGACAGTAAGGTAAATGTGACAGGAACAAAGGTGAATAGGGGCAGAAGACAGTAAGGTGAAATGTGACAGGAACAAAGGTGATAGGGGCAGAAGACAGTAAGGTGAAATGTGACAGGAACAAAGGTGATAGGGGCAAAAGACAGTAAGGTGAAATGTGACAGGAACAAAGGTTTTAGGGGCAGAAGACAGTAAGGTGAAATGACAGGAACAAAGGTGATAGGGGCAGAAGACAGTAAGGTAAATGTGACAGGAACAAAGGTGATAGGGGCAGAAGACAGTAAGGTGAAATGTGACAGGAACAAAGGTGATAGGGGCAGAAGACAGTAAGGTGAAATGTGACAGAAACAAAGGTGATAGGGGCAGAAGACAGTAAGGTGAAATGTGACAGGAACAAAGGTTTTAGGGGCAGAAGACAGTAAGGTGAAATGTGACAGGAACAAAGGGGATAGGGGCAGAAGACAGTAAGGTGAAATGTGACAGGAACAAAGGTGATAGGGGCAGAAGACAGTAAGGTGAAATGTGACAGGAACAAAGGTGATAGGGGCAGAAGACAGTAAGGTGAAATGTGACAGGAACAAAGGTGATAGGGGCAGAAAACAGTAAGGTGAAATGTGACAGGAACAAAGGTGATAGGGACAGAAGACAGTAAGGTGAAATGTGACAGGAACAAAGGTGATAGGGGCAGAAGACAGTAAGGTGAAATGACAGGAACAAAGGTGATAGGGGCAGAAGGCAGTAAGGTGAAATGTGACAGGAACAAAGGTGATAGGGGCAGAAGACAGTAAGGTGAAATGTGACAGGAACAAAGGTGATAGGGACAGAAGACAGTAAGGTGAAATGTGACAGGAACAAAGGTGATAGGGGCAGAAGACAGTAAGGTGAAATGTGACAGGAACAAAGGTGATAGGGGCAGAAGACAGTAAGGTGAAATGTGACAGGAACAAAGGTGATAGGGGCAGAAGACAGTAAGGTGAAATGTGACAGGAACAAAGGTGATAGGGGCAGAAGACAGTAAGGTGAAATGTGACAGGAACAAAGGTGACAGCGGCAGAACACAGTAAGGTGAAATGTGACAGGAACAAAGGTGACAGGGGCAGCAGACAGTAAGGTGAAATGTGACAGGAACAAAGGTGATAGGGGCAGAAGACAGTAAGGTGAAATGTGACAGGAACAAAGGTGATAGGGGCAGAAGACAGTAAGGTGAAATGTGACAGGAACAAAGGTGATAGGGACAGAAGACAGTAAGGTGAAATGTGACAGGAACAAAGGTGATAGGGACAGAAGACAGTAAGGTGAAATGTGACAGGAACAAAGGTGATAGGGACAGAAGACAGTAAGGTGAAATGTGACAGGAACAAAGGTGATAGGGGCAGAAGACAGTAAGGTGAAATGTGACAGGAACAAAGGTGATAGGGGCAGAAGACAGTAAGGTGAAATGTGACAGGAACAAAGGTGATAGGTGCAGAAGACAGTAAGGTGAAATGTGACAGGAACAAAGGTGATAGGGACAGAAGACAGTAAGGTGAAATGTGACAGGAACAAAGGTGATAGGGGCAAAAGACAGTAAGGTGAAATGTGACAGGAACAAAGGTGATAGGGGCAAAAGACAGTAAGGTGAAAGGTGATTGGGACAGAAGACAGTAAGGTGAAATGTGACAGGAACAAAGGTGATAGGGACAGAAGACAGTAAGGTGAAATGTGACAGGAACAAAGGTGTTAGGGACAGAAGACAGTAAGGTGAAATGTGACAGGAACAAAGGTGATAGTGGCAGAAGACAGTAAGGTGAAATGTGACAGGAACAAAGGTGATAGGGGCAGAAGACAGTAAGGTGAAATGACAGGAACAAAGGTGATAGGGACAGAAGACAGTAAGGTGAAATGTGACAGGAACAAAGGTGATAGGGGCAGAAGACAGTAAGGTGAAATGTCACAGGAACAAAGGTGATAGGGGCAGAAGACAGTAAGGTGAAATGTCACAGGAACAAAGGTGATAGGGGCAGAAGACAGTAAGGTGAAATGTGACAGGAACAAAGGTGATAGGGACAGAAGACAGTAAGGTGAAATGTGACAGGAACAAAGGTGATAGGGACAGAAGACAGTAAGGTGAAATGTGACAGGAACAAAGGTGATAGGGGTAGAAGACAGTAAGGTGAAATGTGATAGAAACAAAGGGGATAGGGGCAGAAGACAGTAAGGGGAAATGTGACAGGAACAAAGGTGATAGGAGCAGAAGACAGTAAGGTGAAATGTGACAGGAACAAAGGTGATAGGGGCAGAAGACAGTAAGGTGAAATGTGACAGAAACAAAGGGGATAGGGGCAGAAGACAGTAAGGTGAAATGTGACAGGAACAACGGTGATAGGAGCAGAAGACAGTAAGGTGAAATGTGACAGGAACAAAGGTGATAGGGGCAGAAGACAGTAAGGTGAAATGTGACAGGAACAAAGGTGATAGGGACAGAAGACAGTAAGGTGAAATGCGACAGGAACAAAGGTGATAGGAGCAGAAGACAGTAAGGCGAAATGTGAATGTGGGAGAGGCCCAAATCAAAGCCCTGTCAGTATAATCGGTATGCTGCAGACTGCTAAAAGTTGACCTGTTTCTTCCATACAAAGCATCCCCCGACCCATTATTGCTGGATTTACTGCACATCAGCATGTAAAATGGCATCAAAAATACTCAGTCTAGATCTAAATCTTTTCTGTAACATCAGTAGAACGGTGTGGAGGGATAGGCATATCTTGCAGAGGATACTGCTTCTGTGGAACAGACTCACCATCCATGTCCATAGTCAAGTGCAATTTAGATCTATGGATGGGAAATAGAAAATTTACCCCAGGGCTGCCCCGTGTAGTACTGATGTAGAGAGGCAGCTCCTAAATGCTTTATCCCATTCATAGGTCCCCTCAAATTATTTATGGTATGATCCCAGTTATTCTCAGCAGGGGTAATGTATAATTACTGACCTTGGGATGGATAATGTCAAACTATAACCAAATGGGAAGTGTTATTTCAAGCTCAGAAAGGGAAATTAGTTAGGATTAAAATGACCCACAAGGGCAGCTAGTTTACTACTTACTTATGAACCTGTGAGAAGGAGATTATAACAAAACAAATGTAGCCAGCATGATATGGAAGGGTCAGACAGGACTGATGGGTAAATTGTGTGCTACAGTCAGAAGTGGGCATGTAGAAACCAGCAGCAGAGGGAGTGCCTGGCATAAGTGGGTAGGAAGGGGCAGTCGGATTTGTAGGGGAGGTAGATGGTGAAGGGGACAGGAAAGTGATGCCTGCTGTGGAGACAGAGCAGAAGAGAAATCAGGAGCATTGGAAAGGTGTCAGATTCAGTACTGGGATGGGTGCTGTGACCACCTCTGGAGCATGTTGTCTTGGTGGCTAGGAGAGACCCCAAATGTAAATGGGATTAAGCCGTCCTTATAATTACAATTTTTATTTGTCTTGCTAATCTGTTTTAGTCGTATTGCATTTTATCATTTGCACCTTATTTTCATAACCTGCATTATTTCTACGTAGCCTGTTACATGCTTGTTTTATTGAACCTGTAACTATTTATTACTGTCTCTTGTTGTTGTTGTTTTATCTTACTGATATTTTGTACTCATGTTTAGGCTTTTGCACATTAGTAAAAAGCATTGATAATGAAGAGAGCTTACTTGGTGCAGTTGGGGAGGGGGGGGTGATGATTACAGAGAGGAGGCATAAATGTATGTCAGGACTGAAGGCTGTGCGAGCCACTGGGGAGAGACAAGTGTGGCTTGTCAGTAAGAGACTTAGTATCCAGCAATGTGTTGACAGGCATATCAGTGGAACCCAGATTAATGCAGCAAAGTGTTGACAGGCATATCAGCGGAACCCAGATTAATGCAGCAAAGTGTTGACAAGGATATCAGTGGAACCCACATTAATGCAACAAAGTGTTGACAAGGATATCAGTGGAACCCAGATTAATGTGAAACATTTGGAAGATTTGACTTAGTACAACATGATAACAGGTGTCCACGTAGGTAAGCAAGAGGGATGAACTTATGTTGCGGTGCACAAGTATTTTTATTGGGTAGTATTATTATCCAGTACATCATTGCAGTGGTGGTGCTGCGGTAGCGTTGTTGCCTCACAGTAAGATGTTGTCCTGTTCGATGGTTTGAAGTAGGGCTAGGTTAGTGGCACTCAGGTGCCAAGGCAGCAGCTGGAAGAAACATTGTCAGAATTGTCTGTGCCAACAGCCATCATGCACAGGAAGGAGAGGATTATGAAGTATAAGAACTAGAGGTGATAGCGGATAAGGGAGAGGGTTTGAAACTGGTTGAACGATGCATTGCTGAGAAACAGACCAGCTCAGCATCAGTAGCTTATTCTGCCTTAGCCGCGAAGAACTACTGTAGTGCTTGGAGCTATGTTGGAAAGGTACATCTGAATGATTGTACCATTAAACATAGATGGAATGGGGAGGGGGCGTCAGAAATAGATGAGCATGATTGTACCATTAAACTTAGATGGAATGGGGGGCATCAGAAACAGACGAGCATGATTGTGCCATTAAACTTAGATGAACTGGGGAGAGGTATCCCGTTAAATGTAGATGGACTGGGGAGAGGTATCCCGTTAAACGTAGATGGACTGGGGAGAGGTATCCCGTTAAACATAGATGGACTGGGGAGCAGTATCCCATTAAACGTAGATGGACAGGGAGGGGTGTTACAAACAGAAAAGAATGATTGTAGGAGACGGCATCAGAAACAAATGAGCAGTTAGATACTTGGGCTGTAGGTGAAAAAAAAATACAGAATGACTCTGAGGAACAGAAAAAGGAAATTCAGTGCCTGGCTGGGTAGCATTAATATCCAGTACAAGGAATCTGGGCAGGAATGTGGGGGATACAGTACAAGGAATCTGGGCAGGAATGTGGGGGATACAATACAAGGTATCTGTACAGGAATGTGGGGGATACAGTGCAAGGGATTTGGGCAGGAATGTGGGGGGAGTATTTTTACAGGGTAGTATTAATATCCAGTACAAGGAATCTGGGCAGGAATATGGGGGGAGTGTTTTTACTGGGTAGTATTAATATTCAGTACAAGGAATCTGGGCAGGAATGTGGGGGAAGTATTTGTACTCGGTAGTATTAATACCCAGTACAAGGAATATGGGGGAAGTATTTTTACTGGGTAGTATTAAGATCCAGTACAAGGAATCTGGGCAGGAATGTTGGAGAAATATTTTTACTGGGTACTATTAATATCCAGGACAAGGAATCTGGGCAGGAATGTGGGGGAAGTATTTTTACTGGGTAGTATTATTATCCAGTACATCATTGCGGTGCTGGTGCTGTGGTAGCGTTGTTGCCTCACAGTAAGACGTTGTCCTGCTCGATTCTCAGCTAGATCGTCTTCTGTGTGGAGACATGCGTGAATGGGCGTACCTTCTTTGAAGGTTGTGGATCAGAGCTGGCAACTTGGCACGTAAAAATCTACTGCCAATCATTAGTGGACCGGAGTTCCGCTGTGGCGACCCCTAACCGGGAAAAGCCGAAAGACACAACAACAAGTATTAAAATCCAGTACAAGGAATCTGGGCAGGAATGTGGGGGAAGTATTTTTAAAATGGAAAGAAAAAAAATCAGTTCATAGTCTGCATAAATTCAAGAACCAGATTTGTGTAATAAAAATCATGACTCACTAAAAGAAAATGACACCTGACTCATTCCTAAGGTAGTACAGCAAATGGGAGCAATTATTATAACTTCAGAATTTCATAGTCATTGGATAACATCAAAAACTTTGTAAACTGAGTTACAAGAAGAAAAAAGGTTCAAATTAAATCAAATATTGTATTCTGCATATGCCTTTGTAAAGGCCCTATCACCTCCATTTAGCTAGTCTATATCTCACTCCCTGCACACTACATTATCAAATTTGATATGTTTCGGAGAGATCATTTTCCATCTGTAGCAGTAAGGGTCCTGTATCTTTAATAAAATCTCATTCAGAAAGCAGACATGGTTGAAGAGGGGCTGCCTTACAGGCAGTCACAAGGGTAGTTTGTACCTATACTTCCACTCTCACCTTCTGTTTTCATACTACAGGTAAGGGTAAGGGGAACCCTTGTATCATGTCATTTTTTCCCCTAAACCGGTGTCTTGTGGTGTCCTTAAAAATTCGTGTAGCAGAAAAGTGTACAGTTCCTCCCCACCAAGTCAGAAGCTCCTCTCATTTTGAATGGTGACTATAAAGGTGTTTTGTTATGACCCTTACCCTGCTGTGTCTGCTGATGTGCACCCATGTATCACCTCAGTAACCTCCTACTTCCTCCTTCGACATCTGGGCACTCCGACACACACATCTCACCAAGAGCTGTCATCACTGGCTTGGGCACACTGAGTCCATGTCCTTCCTGGGAATGGCCCTTGTTGTCCTTCAAGTTTCTGTTTGCGCAGGAGCAGGTAAATGCCTATGGGAAATCATCACTGTGTCTCCCCAGGATGGGGGTCACTCACCTCCTGTCCTCCCCCCACCCAGCTTTTTCAGCACCCGAGCAGCTACTCAAACTCAGATCATCTGAATTACAGTTTAGGGCTTCCTCTTTCTGCATTACACAGCCGGGGGCAAAGTTGAAGTTAATATATATGCATTCATGCCTACTAAACTTCCTTTCATCCTACAGTTTGTATTTGAAGATAACTTTTACTGGAATCCTTGCATGAACAAACTTTCAATTTGTATTCCATATATAAGCTGTAAAATGCATCAAATTTATATTTTATGTTTATTCAAACATCCACTTTACATCACACATGTGAACTAGAAGTAGTACCTTATTTATAATTTATTTTATATTTAAGGAAAAAACTTAGATTTACAGATTTCTTATTCCATGGTATGAAAGAAAATCAGATCTCATATGTCCTAAAATCATTTTCCTCGAATTTCAAACACTTTCCTCACTCATACCTTCCTTAACTTGACTGCCATCAACAGTTTCTTCATTCATCCTTCACTCTCACCCACACATTGTCTTATAAGCACCCCAATCTTATACTCATCCCATGTTTTTTCCCCCCAAGTTCAATGAATACCACCCCCACTTTGCTGTACCTCTTCCATTGTGCCGAATAATTTACTGAGAAAATCAGAAAGAAAAAACAATGCTGAGTTCAATATACTCAGCCCACCTTCTTGTACTGAATTGTGTATTATTGTCTTCTTTATTGGCTTTAGTCCCGAACCCCATGATTATTAAAAAGGCATTTACCTCAGTTTCTGAATGCAGTGCACTCAATAGAATACTTGCCACATACGAAAACATAACCGGTTCAAAGGATTCATGTAAAAAAAAATATATATATATATATATATATATATATATATATATATATATATATATATATATATAAAATCGCGAACATAAACACATACAGCACACAACACATACACCTTCCTACCCACACTACAACAAATAAACAAGCACACAAACACAAATCAACAAACCTACACTACAGATAAGAAAGGGGGAAAGCCCCCCTGAACCCCCCTACTTATATATACTAACTCCGAGATCGCACCAAATAGAAAAAGACAGCAAACTCACCATTAGACACTCTACAGTACCTTCGCACAAACACATCACAAATATACAAACACCACCAGTTTCAACACTTAAACACACATACTTTTACCTGCCTAATTTAACCCACACATAAAACTTACAAACACACTCACATACACTCAAATAAATACCCAAAACCCTAACAAAACACTCACTTACCTTACATACTAAAACAAAACTCAAAAAGCCAGTCCTAGTTGCAAACCCAATGACCATACAGGAACGATGTATTAGCGCTTTCATCCACTGTTTATTCCGGAATAAATAGTGGATGAAAGCGCTAATACATTGTTCCTGAGTGGTCATTGGGTTTGCATCTAGGACTGGCTGTTTGAGTTTTGTTTTTAGTTAGTTGCAGTGTTTATTTACCTTACATACCAGAAAATCCACACACCAAACTGTACATGCTCTACACACTACATCCCGCGACAAATACCGGAACACCATAACCATGAATTTTTAAAAATTTGACTTTATGGTCTCGAGATACTGAAATTCGAGATTTCAGTATTTCGAGATTATAAAGTGGAAGCATATACACACACACACACACACACACACACACGCACATATATATATATATATATATATATATATATATATATGTATATATATATATATATATATATATATATATATATATACCAAACCTCATTCATAAATGCACATTGTACACTAAAAATATATATTGGTGACTATTTACAGGGTAGAGTGAGACAATGCTTTTAAATGAGTGTTACACAGTTTTATTGATCAATTGATGGTGTAATTACTTAATTAAACAAACTCCAAAAATCGAAAGAAAAACTTTTGAAATAAATTTGGAAAACGCTCCTATACCAGCAGGTTGAATACAATGCACCAAGCAAACGAATACATTTCGATAAACAAGATGCACGATAAAGCAATTTATTTTAACCACCAAAAACAAGCTTTTCGTCGGACACACTCCAACTTCCTCAGAATGGCAATAAACAATGTCTTACTACTGGCCGTTGTCTTAAGTACCTTGAATCATTTAAAAATTCACATGAACGTTAATTAGTAAAAAGTGAATGCCGGCACACCCACTAAAACTTGAGGTATGTTAACCAAGCATTTCCAATCAAAAAGTTGCAAAGGGACATTAGGGTTTATAAGGACGGCAATGCTTATCCGAAACCTCCAGTATCCCAGGGGAACTTTTTGTCCTTCAAAACATGGAGGGCGGGAGCGACTACTCCAGACCTGTCAGAACGGGGTGAGGTGTCCAGCTACAATGGACCTAACAATAAAGATTTGACGGACACTTCGGATTCAGTTAGGCGTAGTGAATGTCTGGCAGCCCATCATGAATCTAGTAATACAGAAGAGGTAGTGGAGGTTCCACATTTTCGGGATCCAGCCTCATCACCCATAGAGGAACAAGGCCGGAAATCCAGCAACCGGTCCAGGCACAGGAGGAACTGAACCAAAGCCTTATTGGGACTAGTCCAATCAAGTCAAAATAACATTTTGTTAAATTCAAGAAAGGATTTCAGGATATATAACTTTTCAGATTATGTTTTCGAGTCTCAATTAGTGGATGTGTTGGCAAAAGGTTTTTCTTATGTTCCCTCCAAGAGGGCCGATATAGCTTCTTCTGTTATTGATTTAAAACTTTTTGTTAGAAAGTTGAACCTTCAGTTACTTATGGGAAATTTCACTAGTGTCAGGGGTGAATTCCTTCTGGCCAGCACTTACAATCCACCTCTGCATACATCCTTGAACCTATTCGAACAGATTTGTGAGCTGGATATAAGACATACTCTCAATAAATCTTTACCCAAACAAGCTTTCAGATATAATATTAGCAAAGATGAGAGACTATTACTAGATTCTCTAGCCAATTCCCCAGTGAGGGTCATGCAACCGGATAAATGTGGAGGCCTGGTAGTTATGAATGAGGTCGATTATGTACAGAGGATGGAAGACATCCTTTCCTCTGAGTCTTATAAGGAGGTTTCCAGGAATGAATTGAATTTAGGCAATTCTAGGGTTTCCACTTACTTTGGCGACATGTTTGTTAATGGATCCATTGATTTAGATCTATTGAATTTTATATCTCCATCTACATATAAAATTCCTATTATTTTTGGATCACCTAAAATCCACAAGAACCCCATGGACCCACCGATGCACCCATTAGTTAGTGCCAGGGGTAGCATCACGTATGCTAGTGCCAAAGTGGTGGACTCAATATTAAAGAAATATGTGGTTACTGAACCCCAAATTTCTAACGATTCCTGGTCATTCTTGTCTATGATCAATCAGACTCCTTACAGGGAAGATAGACACTTTTTAACAGTTGACATGAAAGACCTATATACATCCATCCCTCATTCTGTTGCCGTAGACTGGATTCCAATCATGTTGTCCAAAAAAGAGGCCCCTGCTAAAGATATCCAACTTGTGAATGAATTGTTGGACATTATATTGTCCAACAATTTTGTGGCCTTTAATAATAGATTCTACTTACAGTTGACAGGTGTACCAATGGGTTCGCCGTGTGGTGCCAGTGTGGCCAATTTGGTCATGGCCTACTGGGAAAGGGAATTTATTTTAACTAACCCATTATTTACGGACAAGGTATCGTTATACACACAATTCCTTGATGATATTTTTATCATCATGAAAGGTGACGAGGAGTCAGCTATTTCTTTAGTGGATATGTTCAATTCTTCCTCTAACTTTTTACAATTCACCTATAACTTTTTCCTAGATCGAGTAGCTTATTTAGATGTGGACCTCTTGAAGGACAAAGAAAAAGGTTGTTTTGTAGCTAAGATTTATAGGAAGGAATCTTTTTCCAACAGCTACGTCCACTTTGATAGCTGCCATCCTTTGCCCCAAAAGCGATCCATCGTTAAGGGTCAACTTGTTAGAGCGGCCCGCATGGTATTAAGGGACTGTGATTTTGAGGAAGAATGTGCTTTCATGGCTGACCTTTTTTCTAACAGGGGTTACCCCAAAGACCTCATTAATGATTTGTTACGAGAGGTCTGTAATAAGAGAGCTTCTGGGGTATATGTACCTATTTTGAATTGCAACACTTCTGATAGAGTAACACTTGAAGGAAGGAAGGATGAAGCTTTTCCCATGTCATATAGTTTTGTATTAACATATAGTTTGGATGCTAGGGAGATTTTTGCCATTATTTTGAAAAATTGGAATTTGATTACCCAGGATGATTCCACCTGTAACACCTTAGTGGAATTACCCCGAGTAGTGTTTAGGAGAGGTTTAAATATCAAAGGACTCCTAGAAAGAAAACCTAAGATTCTGAACAGCAGGAATGGAATGTACAAATGCAATATGTGCCACTAATGCGGCCATATAAAGACAGGGATGAGATTCACCATCAGGGACAGGGTGTATCACCTTACGGGCAGGTTCACTTGCTGCAGTACTCAAGTGGTGTATCTGGCTCAGTGTTCCAGCTGTCCTGCTTTTTATGTCGGTAAGACCGACAGAAAATTGCAGGAACGATTATATGAGCATCTTTACGCCATCAGGAAGGGCAAGATGGACAATGCTTTAGCTAGACACGTAGCTGAAAATCCAGGCCATCATTTTTTGTTTTGCATCATCGATCAGGTAAAATCTGATTATAGGGGGGGGGGGGTCCACTTCCCTCCTCCTGGAAAGTAGGGAGTTGTCATGGCAACTTAGGTTGGATGCTTGAATTACCCCAGGCCTTAATGGCATGTTATCCATTACTTGCCTCTTGAAAATTAAAAGGCTGAACAGGTAGATAGGGGCTGCTATATCCATGCATTTTGGCTTATTCTATACGCCATTTTTTAGTGATGATCATATTGGAATATTTCAATATTTCAAATTCATACAAATTTATACAGCAGCTAGGCAGCGCTTTTTAGTCTTTTATTTGTTTTAATTGTTTAAGTATTGGTTATTTTTACATTTTTTATTTTTTCCTAAATAGTATTCTCAGCAATGTGGTACTTAGGGTCGACTTGTTGAGGTTTTCTTTCAGCACAACCTTTTTTTCCCACATAGTAACCTTGGTTCCCTTTATTATTGTTTTGAGGGGTAATTAAACAACATGTATTGGACTTGGTAATGGGTCTTAGCTGTCGACTATTAGGTCCTTCATTATTATTCAATGGTGGGGTCACCTATTTAGGTGAGGAATAGACTCTATACCTTCATCTGGTTAGAGTCGTGTTGTTTATTTTTATTCACATATTTTTCCATTCCCTTTACTCATATATTTTTTTTATTATTTTTTATTTTTTTATTTTAGTTTTTATTTTTTCTTTCATATTACATATTAGCGGTGTTTATGTTACGTTGCATTAAATGTAGCCGTATGGTTCTTATGTTGACCGCACATTTGGGCGCTGATTTTTTATAGGTTTACTGGTTTATGGCCCTTTAAGGCACCAACCGGGTCTTTTACACAGCTTTCCAGGCTTCAGCCTTTATCGGCTATTCCTCGGAACAAACACGGTTTTTCACTTTTTGACGGAGGAATACTTTCATAAAAAAAAGGGGACCTTTACATCTAGGAGACTGGAATACTAATTGTCACTTTATAGGGAGTTCTCAAATCGGAGATTCAAGTATACCTGTCAGCTTTTATTAGCTGATTATGCGTTTTAAGGGATTTACAAGAGTAAGTCGTGTTTGATACTTCATGTAACTGTTTTAAGAATATTACTGTAGTGTTGTGTGATGCACCAGTTTTAGTTGCAGGGCAACCACAATGTTATTTATATTGTATTTATGAGTAGTAGTTGTTTTTTTATTTCAACTGCTGATATTGTTTGGAAATGCTAGGTTAACATACCTCAAGTTTTAGTGGGTGTGCCGGCATTCACTTTTTACTAATTAATGGTCATGTGAATTTTTAAATGATTCAAGGTACTTAAGACAACGGCCAGTAGTAAGACATTGTTTATTGCCTTTCTGAGGAAGTTGGAGTGTGTCCGACGAAAAGCTCGTTTTTGGTGCTTAAAATAAATTGTTTTATCGTGCGTCTTGTTTATCGAAATTTATTCGTTTGCTTGATGCATTGTATTCAACCTGCTGGTATAGGAGCGTTTTCCAAATTTGTTTCAAAAGTAATTACTTACTTGATTGTGTATTTAACAAATGTATAAAAACCTGGGTGTAACATGCTTATTTTATCTGAAGAAGTCCTACCAGTGAGTAGGATGAAAAGCGCTTAATTTTATTAAACCTTTTATTGCTGGTTGCACCTGTGCCTTTTGTGGTCTTCCTTCATCTGTCTTTTTACATTTATCATAATTGTTGTGTCTTACTTGTCTGTCTGCTCACTCTCTGCATATGTACTCTGATATCTAAGCAGTCCCTCCTCCATGCACAAGTGCATTCATGGGATTTCTCATTACTTTTCACTAGAGGTTGATATACCTTGTTGAACCTAGTCATTCTGTAAAACAGAGACTTTGACTTCTCACATTCCTTTTCACCAAGTGTCTCACCTTATAAAATATAAACACATACTGCGTAATGAATGAAGCCTTTAAAAACTTTTGATTAATAAGCACATGTGCCTCTTGCTAATATAACTATCTGATAAATTCATGAACTGTTTCTTCCACCCTCCCCTAAATCTAAATAAAAAAAAAAAAAAAAAAAATATATATATATATATATATATATATATATATATATATATATATCGAGAGACAGTGAGATAGGAGTGATGTACAAGTTATCGTTGCATGCATTTTATCACATGGTGAAATGGTGGTGGTTTCCGTCACCAGTACACTTTGTTGAATTGTGTAACGGTTCATAGGTAGGTACTAGGCTATCAGCCCAAGGGCCTACATAATCCTAGCCAAAAAGGTTCCCTGGCTTATGCCACCCAAGAAAGTTATTTTCTTGTGCCACTGTCGAGCAGAGACACAGATGTGATCCCCGGGGGGTATTTCCTATTTCCCATCCACTCATCAAGATTTTTCTTGAAGAGTGCTAATGAAGAACTTTGCTTGACATAGATGGCTAGCCTGTTCCAGAGTATGGGAAGTCCTTATTGTGGTGACAAGGTTTAGGTCCCTAGAGCGCATATCTTGGAGGGATTGGGATTTCTTAAGGTGTAGCATGTCCAACAGCTCTGGGTTTAACATAGCTTTATATGTTAGGGAGAGATCTCCTCAGAGTAGGCGATATGTTACAGAGTAAAGCTGGAGTTTCTTGAGATGGTCAGTGTAGGGCATCTGTTTGAGGCCAGTAATCATCTTTGTGAAGTTCTTCTGTGGCCTTTCCAGCTGCTGCAGATGTCTTGTGAGGTACATACCAAAAGGGGCGTTGTACTCTATAATGGGTCTAATGAATGTCTAGTAGAGGGGAACAATGACCTATTTTCCTGGATGAGAGCCCTTTTATGATGAGGTTTGCCATGTAGAAGGACTTCCTGACTACTGTGGCGATGTGACTATCACTGTTATGAAGTTAATTATATCATCCTTTACTTAATTCAAGGTTTTTACCATTTTTTTTGAGATTCTGTAACCCTGGTGTTAGTATATTTCATTTCTGGAGTGGGGGAGGGCAAAGCCCCTCACATAAAAAGCTGTTTTTTTGTTTTACTTCTTGTAAGTGCAAATGTAACCTATTGGTCCAGGGAAGTCATTGTTCTGCTGTGTTGATTTTAGTGGTGATTAATGGTAATCACTAGTAAGTTTGTTTGATGTTTTGTATTTCAGTCACACTTACCAGCAATTATTCATGATAAACTTATATATATCATTATGGTTGTTAGTAATACTTTTCAACCTGCAGACAATGAAAGTAGGAACAAGGCCAGTGAAATGTAGAGACATTCGGCCAAAAATCTGAACACCTATTTTGTGTAAAATGTGAATAAAAATAGCATACAACTCTTCCTGCTTCCAGCAGGAATGTGGGATACTACTCAAAAACACGTTTAAAAAGAGACTGACAGAAATGATTGAAAATATAAGCACTATATGAAAGTGACAGTGAATATCTGTAGACTTTAAGCAAGGAGTAATGCCTGACAGCGTGTGTGATATTGTGTAAATAGCGCAGGGCAGCATCTGGCCTCTCGACCACTGGAAGGCCATTATTTGTACAGTAATACACACCTTGGAAGGCATTATGTTGCTCAGAGACTGGGCTATCTGTTCAATTGTTCTGCCTTTTTTTAAATATGTATTTTGATGTAAAATAATGCCTCCAGTAATGTTTCAAACTTGCTGTATTATTAGGTGTCATTGTTTTTGGAGGAAGTATGTTCATCCAAAATATAAGTTATGTAATTATTTAATGTCTGTACACATGCACACATTCTGAAGCCCAGACACACAGGCTTGAACACATGTATCTAGAGCAACACACACACACACACACACACACACACACACACACACACACACACACACACTCACACTCACGCTCACGCACGCACACGCACACACACACACACACACACACACACACACACACACACACACACACACACACACACACACACACACACACACACAGACACACACACACACACTCACACTGACACACATACTCACACACTCACACACACACACACACACACACACCACTCTTTTGTAATTAATTCACTGAGGATTAAAGCCAGTCAGTATTTCCAGACTTTGAGTTTCATAATTCTTAACATTTTGTAAATCCATACTGCTCGACTGCCTGTTGCAGTCAGTGATGGTGCTGTCTGTTGCCTGTCCCTGACTCTCTCACCAGCTCTTGTTCGCTCTCATGTATGCACACAAACACATGCACCATTTTATTTATTTATTTTTTTCTTTTAAAGTTATCATCACTAAGCAGCAAAACACTGTTTATTAAGTGTAACAAAATGTCAGCTGTTTGTTTTGTCTTTTTAATGTCTGAGTTTCACACCAGCTTAATATGCTGTGAAGGGGTGGACTTGTTTTTCAGAGGACATTACCTGTGCATTAATACCCTGATGGATAACGTTTGTCTGCAGTTAGGGTAGCAGTGTACAGGTAGCACATTCTCTAATGAACTGTATTGCAAAATTTTACCACAGGTCATTTATTTTTGTTTCTGAAAAAGGGAGGAGTAAGATGTGTGACCACTTTCTTTAAATAATTGGTACCCACTAGTACGTCGGTCATGTAGTTCATAGGTTCATGCTAGGCTAATGATAGCAAAGGCCTTTTTAAGCCTAGCTGTGTTTCCCGATGTATCCAACAAGTTTTAGTGGCCTAGAGGTAACATTAAGGGGTGTATTTTAAGGGGAATGTGTAAGCTACGGCATCGATGGTTGCGCATTTACAGTTTGCCTCTGTCCATTTAAGACATAGATGCCAGACCAGGGATGAGTTTCCAATTTCCAATCCACTGGTCCAGGTTACCCTTGAATAGGGCTAGGGACAAACTCTGCTTCACATGTATGAGAAGTTTGTTCCAGATGAGGGTTATTCTCTGAGACACATACTTGTCCCTACAAGCTGTCCCTATTCATCTTACAAGTATGGTTTATGTCCCTGGATCGGGTAGTTCTGATGCTTTTTATTTTGCACCTATGCAGAGGGTATTTCAGAGTGGGATCCAATAATTCCTTGTATTCTAGGCATAGATAACCCTTCAGTAGTCTGTAGGAGACAGAGTATAGGGGTAGGGTTTTGAAGCAAGCTGCATAGTACATGTGATTTATGCCCTCTGTTCTTTTTGTAAGGAACATTTGCGGATATTCCAGTTGTTTTATGTGCCTGGTCAGAAACATATTGAAGGGGGCATTGTATTCAATGATGTGTCTGATGAAGGCTGAATACAGTGGAACGATGACTTCCTTGGACCTAGATGCTATACCTTTGCTTATAAGTTGAGCAACAAAGAACACTTTCCTTACTACCTTCGAAAGATGTTGTTCAAAAGTCAGGTCAATGTGTACATGCATCCCCAAGTCCCCTGCCTACTGGGTCAGCTTGAGGCCTTTGACATTGGATTTGACTTATGAGAAGTAGATGTCAAAAAGGAGTGGACTCAGCACAGAGCCCTGAGGGACTCTGCCGGTGACTGGTCGTTTGTAGAGATGGGTCTTCTGTTCTAACTTCCTGGGTCCAATCTGAGAGTCTGCTGATTCTCCAGGGTGTAACGTAGGAGGTTAAGCCTAATTCCATGAGTGCATTTACTATGTCCAAGTGGGGTATTGTAGCAAATGCCTTGGGCAGGTCAAGGTTGGCAGTGTACACCATTTCCTCATCCAGTGCCTTGGCGACTTCCTCAAAGAAGTCCACCAGGTTGATTAGGTATGATCTGCCTTTGATGAAACCAGACTGGACTGGATCCAATGTCTGGAAGAGTCCTTTGTCATTATTAATTATTTCCATTACTTTGCATATGAGCCTAGTTAGACTTATAGGCATGTAGTTTCTGGGGTCCATAGAAAGCTCACCCTTCAGCAGAGGGATGACCATTGCAGTTCCCAGTTTGTGTGGCATGAAGCCTGACTGAAGCCAATGTTAAAAAGACTCCAGTAGTCCTGATAGGTCATGGTTTATGCCGTTTGCGAGGCATCCTAAAATATTGTTGGGGCCTTTGGCCTTTGAGAATGCTTTTAGGACATACTGCCTAGTGATGGTTGGCGGGGGGGGGGTTATGTTTGTTGGTATTTCCTGAAGAGCTGGGGTTGGGGGCTGAATTCACCTGCAGTAGATTTGCTAGAACATCCTGCTATATGTAATGGCTGCCTTTACAATTAGTTCTTCACACAACTTTTGAGTTTGCAGACATAGCTAAAGAAAGCTTTATGGGGTTGTTGTTGGTCTGAGAGGCTATTTTTACCCCAACATGGGTTTTTGGTATACATGCTTTTCCCCTGTAAGGTGTTTGTTTAGATTGATCAGTGAGGTTTTTATCCTGCTGGGTGTTGCATTTCCTAAATTTGCTTTGATTTTATACCTTTTGTTGAACAATGTATTGGTGTTGGAATTACACAAGCATGGTTGCTGAACTTATCATAGGACCATAGGCAGCTACTAGGCTAATGGCCCTGTGGCCCTTACAAGCCTAGCCAAAGGTTTATCCTCAAATAAAGAAATCTCAGTCAGCACCTGTCACCCCTGTCAATGAGGGACAAATTTGGGATTTCCCATCCACTCATAGGTTGGTACTAGGCTATCGGCCCTAAGGCCTATACAAGCCTAGCCATAACAATTCCCTGGAAATTTTTTCCCACAATATTTACTTCTCTGGGCCCCTCTCTAGCAGGGCGACTGACATGATCCCCGGGGTGAATTTCCTATCTCCCATCCAATCATCAAGGTTCCTTTTGAAGAGGGCCAATGAGGTGCTCTGCTTGACATGTATGGGCAGTCTATTCCAGAGTATGGGGAGTCTCTCAGTCAGGAACCTATCCCTCCAGCATGTTTTGTTCATTGTGATGATAAGGTTTAGATCCCTGGAGTGTGTGGCTCTGAGGGATTGGGATTTCTTTAAGTGTAGCATGTCCAACAGCTTAGGGTTTGACATGGCCTTGTATGTTAAGCAGAGATCGCCTCTGAGTAGACGATATGCCACAGAGTATAGCTGGAGTTTTTTTAGATGGATAGCATATGGCATCTGCTTTAGGCCTGTGATTCTTTTAGTGAGGTATTTCTGTGGCCTTTCCAGCTGTTGCAGATGTCTTGTGAGGTACATACCAAATGGGGCATTATACTCTATAATGGGTCTAATGAGGGATGAGTACAGTGGGACAATGACCTCCTTTTTTCTGGATGAAAAGCCCTTAGTGATGAGGTGTGCCACGTAGAACGATTTCCTGACTGTTGTGGCAATGTGGTTATCGAAAGTGAGACCACTGTCCACTTGTGTCCCTAAGTCTCTCAGCACACTTTTGATGTTTAGTGTCCTGCCACCTATGTGGTAGTTCATGGGTACATGTTTTTTCCAAAGGGGATGACTATGCATTTCTTGGCATTAAGCTTGAGCCCATGGCTCTGACACCAGGCATCTTTTTCTGTAAGGCCTTTTTGTAGAATATCCACATCATTTGGAGATTCAATAATGGCTCCCAGTTTGCAGTCATCTTCAAACTTTGTTAGCCAGAGTCCCTTAGTGTTGGCCTGTACTTCAGAGAAGTAGATGCCAAACAAGAGTGGTCCCAGGACTGAACCCTGAGGTACTCCACTTGTCACTTGTCTGGAGATGGATTTGGAGTCGGCTACTTTTACAGTCTGGGTTCTGTCAGTAAGCCAGTTGGCAACCCATCGAGTGATGTAGAGATTTATGCCCAGCTTAGTAAGTTTATCTATTATTCCAGAGTGGGAGATGGTGTCGAAGGCCTTGGCGAGGTCCAGATAGGCTGTGTGGACCTCCTTTCCCTCATCCACAGCTCTGGAGACCGATTCAAAGAAGTCAATCAGATTCAGGAGACAAGATCGGCCCTTCACAAACCCAAAACCGGGTGGGGTCCAGTGTCTGGAGGTTGCCAATGTCTTTGTTATAAGTTCCATGATAATGCTTTCCATGCCCTTACAGATCAGGCTTGTCAGACTGATGGGACGGTAGTTCCCGGGATCCAAGGTGGATCCTCCCTTCTGGAGCGGGATAACTGTAGCTGTGCGCCACTCAGTGGGCACGAAGCCTGAGGTGAGGCTATGATTATGACACTTAGGTGGGGTGCCAGTTCATTTTGTAGTTCATGTAGTACACAGCCTGGGATGTCATCTGGTCCCATGGATGCTGTATTCTTAGCTTTAGAGAGTGCTGTTTCTACCTGTGTGGCTGTGGTTATCGGAATTTGGCAATCTTTTGGTATTGAGATGGGCCCTTTAGGGGGTGAGAGTGGAGTGAAGTTGGCACTAAATCGATCTGCCATGATATTGGCAATATCCTTGGGATCAGTATATTTAATGCCATTCTGTTGTAGCTCAGAGCAGATCTGAGCATTTCCATTTAGATTCTTGACATAACTATAGAATGCCTTGTGGTTGTCTTTGGAATCTTTGGCAATTTTATTTTCGTAACTAGCTTTTGAGGATTTTATGAGGGATCTCAGCTTCTTACTGAGGCTGGTGAGGGAGTTTTTTGCATCTGGGATTTTCCTCTTTTCTGCAACAGTTTCTTTCTTCTGTTGTATAGTTTGTTTATAGCAGGGGACGACCAGATTGGCTTTCTTTTTTTGGAGAAGAGCATCTTGGTTCTATTTGGGATGGCACGATTCATGCACGAGTGAATGTGCTCGTACAGTGCCTTAGTGTAAGATTCTGCAGTCGGAATTCCAGATCCCATCTGCGTGGTTGTTGTGAATCAAAGCAAATTTAGCACAAATTTGTCACTTCTGATTTCAGTAGCATGAAGTTGGCTTTGGAGAAGTTTTTTAAGGAGGTTTCCTTACTGGGGGGTGGGGGTGGGATGTGGATGTCAAGGGTGATTTGCTTATGGTCAGACCTGACCAATGAGGTGGTGACCACTGGTGTGGAGCATCTATCTCCCATGGTGGTAATGACCAGGTCTAGGATATTGGAGCCCCTGGTGGGACAATGGATTAGTTGATCCAGGGCGTTGGAATTTATGAATTCCAAGAACCGTTGGGAAAAGGAGTTGGTACCCGAGTAGTTTTCCCAATTAATGGCAGGGTAGTTGAAATCACCTAGTATTAGGGTGTTTGGTTGTATCTTAATATTTTCCAGTATGTTTAGGAAGGTGTAGTGAGAATCTTGGGGTATGGTGGGGGATCTGTAGCAAGCTACAATTTGGATTGCAGTCTTACCTAGTGTTAGTTGCACCTGGAGAATTTCAGATGCACTGTGTTGGGCAACTAGCCTGGAGGTGTGAATATCCTTGGTGAATATGGACACTCCTCCACCTTTAGTGTTTCGGTCTTGGTTTTGTGGCCGAAAAGTGTGGTAAGAATTGTAGCCTGGTATTGCAGTGGTGCTCTCTGGAGCCTTGAACCAGGTCTCAGTCACTGCACAGATATCGATGTTCTCCATTTTTAGGTGTGCCTTGAGAGAGTGCATTTTGAGGTTCAGACTTCCAGCATTGAGTAGCATTACCTTCAGATTTTGCATGCTTGTATCTGTTACGGTGGTGGTTTTATCTTTTGAATCTTGCCTATAAAAGGCACTATAGGGGTGGCAAGAGCTTTAGCCAGTAACGTAAATCCCAGGGGTGACAGGTGCAGACCATCTCTGGCAAAGCATCATGGTTTGTTGATCATGTCTTCCCAGGCAGACAAATACTGGATCCCCTTTGAATGAGACCAGAAGCTTAGCCAATTGTTGAAGTCAATCATTTTGTCCTTATACTGTGGTATCATTCTGGGCGAAGGCAGGATGCTACTCAGGGCTAGGGTCATTCCTGCCTGGGTCACATGATCCAAGAGCTCTTCCATGTCTCTTTTCATGTAGTCCAGGGAGGTACATCTCAAGTAATTTACTCCAGCATGGACAATGATAAAGTCGTATTTGTACTTGTTGTGGAGTGACTTGAGTGCATGCGTTATGTGGTGGATCCTGGCACCCAACAGGCAGCTGACTGTAATTTTCTCCTTGTTTAGTCTGGTGAGTGGGACATCAGTGTGCCTGACTATAGAGTCACCTATGACTAAAGTGTTGGGTACATTGTCTTGTCTTAGGGGCTGTTGTTGGGTGGCACACTGGTGTTGTGAGCTATGTGTCACTTTGGTTGTGACTGGTGTTTGTTTGCGTTTTGGCTTCGGAGGTCCTTGTTGCTTGGGTAGGTTAATGTTAAGGGCCTCAGCATATGTGGGTTTAGTGTTGCTATGTGTGGGAGTTGATGGTGTGGGTTTTGAAGGGCTATGAGTTGCTAGAGGTGTAATGCAGGTGTTAGCCTTCTCCTCTTGACTGTCTAGCACAGTCTTGACCGGAGAGAGCTTTGCTTCCAGTTTTGCTGTGTAAGTGCATCTCTCGTAGGTTGTAGTGTTGGGTGGTAGGAGGAGAGGATTGTCTGTGTACATGAGGCAGTTGCCGCATTGCCCCAGTATGCCCAGATTCACCAGGTGGACAGGAGAAACCACCGGAAGCTGACCCTTGGACATGCTTGTTTAGGTGCTTTTTTGTAAGGTTTAAGAGCTGTTTTCCCTTAACTTTGCAAGGTACTTTGCAATTGTAGGCTGTTTATTGCCTATGATTAATTTCTCCTTATTGACAAGGAGAGCTGGGTGCTTGTATCAGTTTCAGGCTTCCTTGTGCTATACAGCAGGTTCTAGAGCAAGTGCTAGTCACAGGGGTTCAGATTTTAGTGCTACTACTGAGAAACCAGCTAGTTTTAAGGGAAAATTTGAAGAGCACACTTTCTGGCACCTGGAATAGTTTAACTGTAGCCTCGTAGTGCTGCACGATGTGAAAAATGTGCAAACACACGTGTTTTTAAGCCAGAAAATTGAAAGGGATAGAAATCAGCCAAAAAAGGCTAATACAATTACAATTTCAGAGCTGGAAACCACTCCTCTAAAAAATAGCTTACATTTAAAGACACAAGCTCAAAGAAGAAATAAAAACAGTCAAATAAACAGATAAAAACAATCTGTTTATTTGACTGTTTTTATTTGTTCATTTGTTACTAATTGATATTTGTTTCTGGGAGCTTGTGTCTTTAAATGTAAGCTATTTTTTGGCGCCAAAAAAGGTTTTTAAATGGTTTTGGTAACATGGTTCGGGGTTCTGAGGAAGTCTGGATTATCAGATGAAAGCGCTTAACCTCTGGTGTTTGTTATTGTCGTTGGAACTAATTTGTCAAATTTCAATAAACCTTTTATATCCCTGGACAAGCCGTGAATTACAGTTATAATAAATGCTCTAAAATATACTCTATATTTCCAACATGTTTGAGAATCACAGTCAGAACATAAGGAAATTCAGGCAAAAATGTATTTATTTTTTTTAAGGGAAAAAGGAGAAACAGAAGGCCTTATCAAATGGTCTCTCTGTATTAGGTAGAATGAGCTAATGACACTAGACTGGGAGGAGTGTCCCAGATCAGATTTACAGTAGGGGCCACCAAGTATAACAGCAAGACACCAACAGGGAGGGGGTGGGGACACTAAAGCTATTAGCCTACAAAGCACTACAGAAAGCCACAAAATGAAAGTTATTTGTAAAGATACAGAATGCTTTAACTGCAAACAAATCAGTTACCCGTGCAGATTACAATAAAAGTGCTATATATAAATTGCTAGAAA
Source organism: Protopterus annectens (assembly GCF_019279795.1). Taxonomy (NCBI): domain Eukaryota; kingdom Metazoa; phylum Chordata; order Ceratodontiformes; family Protopteridae; genus Protopterus; species Protopterus annectens. The sequence continues at coordinate 39,243,986 of NC_056748.1, forward strand.
CAATAAACTGTATAAATAATCAAAAAAAAAAAAAAAAACAGGATACTTATATATCTCAGCTAAGAGTTGGAGTCAACACCTCTCATCCACTCTGCTCAGTGTGTATAGACAGAAACTCTATCAAAGTTAGGGCTTAAATACCAGAAGAACAACTTTTTTTACAAAAACACAAAAGAGCCATAGCCTGCAGCTATTAGCCTACAAAGCACTAGAGAAAGCCACAAAATGAGTTGGAGTCAATATCTCTCATCCACTCTTCTTAGTGTGTATAGACTTGTATATAGATTGTGTATAGACAAGTTTGTGGTTGAAGAGGGTCAGCGAGGTACTCTGTTTGACATGTATGGAAAGTCTATTCCAGAGACGGGCAGCCTCTGGGAGACAAACCTGTCTCTCCAACAGGTTTTGTTGATGTCGCATAATTGTGTATAGACAAGTTTGTGGTTGAAGAGGGTCAGCGAGGTACTCTGTTTGACATGTATGGAAAGTCTATTCCAGAGACGGGCAGCCTCTGGGAGACAAACCTGTCTCTCCAACAGGTTTTGTTGATGTCGCATAATTGTGTATAGACAAGTTTGTGGTTGAAGAGGGTCAGCAAGGTACTCTGTTTGACATGTATGGAAAGTCTATTCCAGAGACGGGCAGCCTCTGGGAGACAAACCTGTCTCTCCAACAGGTTTTGTTGATGTCGCATATTAGATTTAGGCCTATCAAACGGGTAATGCACGAGGAGTTAGACTTACAGATATGGAGCATCTCTAGTAGGGCAGGGTCTGATATTGCCTTGTAGGTGAGATGCAGATCACCTCTGAACAATATGTATGACACGGAGTAAAGTGATAGCGATTTGAGCCTGTCCACATAGAACAGGTTGTTGGAGGCCATGGATTCTCTTTGTGAGGTATTTATGTGGCCTTTCCAGTTGGTGCAGGTGTTTGTAGAGGTACATACCAAACGGGTTGTTATATTCAATTATAGGTCTAATGAGGGAGGAGTACAGAGAGGTAATAACCTCCTTTTTTCTGGATGCAATCCCTTTACTTATGAGATGAACCAAGTAAAAGGTTTTTCTGACCACTGCCGCCACATAATGATCGAATGTGAGATTGTTGTCAACCTGAGTACCCAGGTGTCTCACCACAGGTTGTGTGCTTAGGAGGTTGCCATTGATGTGGTAATCAGTAGGGGCCATGTTTTTACCACATGGTATGATAATACATTTTTTTGCATTTAACTTAAGGCCATGACTTTGCCACCAGTTATTTGTAGCTGTGAGACCCTCTTGTAGTATGTTAATGTCATTTGGGGAGTCAGTGACTGCACCCAACTTGCAGTCATCTGCAGACTTGGTCAGCCACAAGGCCTTTGTCTTTGCCTGGACCTCTGAGAAGTATATGTCAAACAGTAGGGGTCCCAGGACAGATCCTTGGGGAACACAACTAGTGACAATTCTTCTGTCAGAGGTGGCAGCACCTGTTTTGACCTTGTGGGTCCTGTCGGTGAGCCAGTTGGCCACCCATCTGATGAGATAGGATTAACACCAAGTTGTGTTAGCTTTTTGATGATGCTTGAGTGGGGGATTGTGTCAAAAGTCTTGGCCAAGTCAAGGTAAGCTGTATGTACTGACTTCCCTCGTCCAGGGCCTTGGTGACAGTCTCAAAGAAGTCATCTAGGTTCACTAGGCAAGATCTGCCCCTGACAAATCCGAATTAGATGGGGTTGAGTGTTTGGAGACTGCCTCTGTCCTTGTTTATGAGATCCATAATTATATGCTCCATGGATTTACAGAACAGACTTGTCAAGTTAATGGGGTGATAGTTTCCCTGGTCAAGGGGATGACAATGGCAGTTCTCCACTCTACTGGAATGAAGCCTGTATTTAAGCTGTGGTTGAATAGGGTGCTCAATGGTGAAGCTAGTTCTTGCTGGAAATGGTGTAGAATACAGCCTGGGAAATTATCCCTGGTAGGCATAGCGGTCTGTTCCAACATTTCTTAACAAATAGGTATTGAGAGTCAAAATAGATTCATCCCTATCGTTTCCATCACCCCTTATCAGAGCAGTGCCCCAGGGATCCATACTTGCCCCACTGTTGTTTTCAGTCTTTATTAACAAACTACCCTCTGGTCTCCCTAACCTTCCTGTCACTCTTTATACAGATGACATGGTTATTCTTCAATCCATTTCCTCACATTCACCTATTCAAACCCAGCTTCAATCTGTCCTCCACTCCTTTAATTATTGGCTGAACAACCATAAACTACTCCTAAACTCCTCCAAAACAAAAGGTATGATATTTGGAACCTCACAAAAGCTGAAAAAACTTTAAAGAATTTCAACATTGCAAATCTCAATGGTTCCCCCAACAGAAACAACCATAGCCTTTCAATTCCCATGTTTATGGCTAGACCAGTCATTTAACTTTGAAAGCCACATTGACAACATCAGGGAAAAATCAGTTGTCTTTTATTTTGGTCCTGAAAAATATCTCCCTTTCTCTCCAGACCAGCTAGAGCTATGATGGGCAAAGAAGTCCTCTTCCTTCAAACTGAATAAGTGTTCCCCGCCATCGCCATAGCCTCTAGTATTGCAGTAGTGTAGTGGTTAGACTGTACGCTTTGCGAGCAGCCATTCCCAGTTCGATCCCCACTGTAACCAATTCACATTTAGGTGGGAGGGTGGCATAATGGTTAAGGTGTTTACCTTATAAACACAAGGGTCAGGGTTCGATTCTCACATGGGGTTATTGGCTAGGCTTAAAATGGCTCACAAGGGCAATTAGCCTAGTACTAACTTATGAACAAAAAAACTCATCCACTACACAGTCCATTGAAAAGAAATCTGCCAGTTCATTCCCAGCTCTCTCCTTTAGGAACACTGCTGTATCATCCTCTCCAAAGCCAAATGGCTACCGGTTTTCTACAGGGCTGAGCTTCTCCTAGAGTTTCTTCTTTTCAAACTACTTCAGCCAGGCACATTCGCACCTCTTGTAGCCAAACTCCATAATAAAACTGCCACCTACAACCTCCCTAGTTAACTTCCTCACTCCAGACACCCAAAACCCAACTGCACTGTACTGACCCATTCCTTCTTCATGCTTGCACCTAAACTATGTCCCTCCCCCTTACCTAAAAGAAGTCCCCTCTTTCCCCACATTCAGAGCTCAACTCAAAAGAAACCGCCATGAAAAATCTGACTGCAAGTGCTTTTCCAATGGACACCCAACCTAACTCACTCCGACTTTGTTCCTCTTGTCTCACCTGCTGCTTCCCTCTCATATTTACTTTGAAAACTAATTCACATTTGTTTTTTTACTCTGTTAATAATATTTATATGTTGTTTAAATTGTCATTAGTGTTGTCTGCATTCTATAATTACTATGTTTGTGATTTTGTTGTATTTTATTTTTTTTCTGAATTTCTTCACCGAAGCTGTGCCTGCACATTGTCTGTGCAAACATGGTAAATAAACTAAATACATAAGAAATAAATATGCATCTATTAACAGGATTGTACAGGGTTTCTGTGAACAATTCCAAAATGCAAACTGTGTTCTCACGGTTTAGGAGGGCTTGAATTATTTCCAGGTTATCACTTAGTAGTAAGAAGTTTGTCTTAGAATAGTTCCTAACTGCTGCAGAGTTATCTAGAGTCACAAGTTTTAATTTTGTTTCAAAAGAGACAGCTTTATGGTCTGACCTTACCAGAAAGGACTTTCATTGGGGGGTGCAATGTTCTTCCATGTTTGTAAAGACCAGGTCTAGTGTATCTGTGCCTTGTGGGTGTGTGGCCTGACTGGTTCAGGGTGTTTGTTTACAAAATCGAGGACTCTCTGGGCTTTGCATGTCTAGGGTATAGTGTATGATTCACAATTTATAATGGGGTAGTTAGTCATTCATGAATATGGTATTGGGTTGAATGGTGAATGTCTCCAGTAAGTTTAAGCATGAGCTATGGATTGTAATAATGGGAGTATGTACTCCAAAGCATGTGGGTCTCTGTGTGAATCTGAGTGAAAGGGAAGTCTGAAGGGTCATTTTGTAGGGAAAATGCTAGTATTAGGTGCTTGCTTCTATGCAGGGCACTCATTAGCGGGCCAGAGTTCCGCTGTGGCGACCCCTAACTGGGAAAAGCCAAAAGAAGAACTTCTATGCAGGTCACTGCTAAACGCTTCTTCCCAGAATCAAGCTTTGCACAAATGCGTCACCATTATAGAGGTTCAAAACAACCAGTAAACAGGTAACACAATCTAAGGTTTCTTAAGCGATTTACAGTGTGACTTTCTTTGCATTAAACAGCTTCAAAAATCAAGCCTGATGAAGGGAGATTCAGAAAATTCTGTAAAATGTACAGCCAAAAATAGGTACATCATGTACAAGTGTCAATCAGGCATGAATATAAGTGTTCCTCCAAAGTAGGGACATTTAAGAGGTTTGCTAGTAACAGAGATTAACTAGTATTTATGATCGCTTTCTAACCAAGTCATGTCATTCTAAATACCTTCCTTTTTTGCCATTATAAACCATTTTGAATCCTCACACGCCACAGTGTTTTTCCTAATAATGATATGGTCTCAGTAGGTTTAAACATATCTAAGTGATACTGCTGAGCTTGAAGGGCATTTGAACAATCAGTTTTGTCTACTAATATATTTCTTGAGTAAAATCAGCAGCTTTTTAAACTAATTCTTTTCAGTGTGCAACAAAAGCTAAATAGAAACAAAACAATAAGCAGCTGGCTCATAAGATAGCCAAAACTAAACTAGTTAACGTTGATTTTGATAGACACTGAACACTTTTTTAAACAAATAAAATTATTATATTAAAGGCTAACTTCAAAACCATAACATATTAATCCCCTGGCAAAGGAATCATAACAGTGCACAGTAATATATTTGTCCCAAATCTCAGTTCAGAAGTGAGCTGCTCTGATGCATACAGGAATGCATCCATATGTCCAGACTTCAGGCCCCATGCCTCTCTTAACTTATTCATACCTGCCAGCATTCAGTTAAAATGAGGAGTCACAGTCCTAACCATTGGCCAGGCTGAACAACAACTGCTTGGAGAGGAGAGTAAGAACATTTAAATATCAGAAAAAGCTTTTAAACTGAGCAAGTAGAACAGATGTTTGCATTACTTGTTCAGTTAAAATAATGCTGTCACATTTAAACCGCTTAATTGCAGCAGTTAATACCACATATTGAGTACTGTGATACCTTAAACTAAAATAGTAGCACAGTATGAAATCTGACATTCAAGTGAAGTCAGGCTTTAATGTGAAAAGGCAAACCACACACTTAGTGCTGCAGGCCTGAAGCAGTAAACAACGTGAGCAGCATGAAGCAGTAAACAACGTGATTAAACCGAAGCAGTAAACAACATGATTAAACCGAAGCAGTAAACAATGGGATCAGCACGAAACAGTAAACAATGTGATCAACACGAAGCATTAAACAACATGATCAGCCCAAAGCAGTAAACAACGTGATCAACCTGAAGCAGTAAATAACATGATCAGCCCTAAGCAGCAAACAATGTGATCAGCGTGAAGCACTAAACAACATGATCAGTCTGAAGCAGTAAAGAACATGGTCAGCCCGAAGCAGTAAACAACATGATCAGCCTGAAGCAGTAAACAATGTGATCAGCATGAAGCAGCTGCCAACGTGATCAGCCCGAAGCAGTAAACAACGTGATCAGCCTGAAGCAGTAAACAACATGAGCAGCATGAAGCAGTAAACAACATGATTAAACCGAAGCAGTAGACAACATGATTAAACCGAAGCAGTAAACAATGTGATCAGCACGAAACAGTAAACAATGTGATCAACACGAAGCAGTAAACAACATGATTAGCCCAAAGCAGTAAACAACGTGATCAACCTGAAGCAGTAAACAACATGATCAGCCCGAAGCAGTAAACAGTGTGATCAGCGTGAAGCACTAAACAACATGATCAGCCTGAAGAAGTAAACAACATGGTCAGCCCGAAGCAGTAAACAACATGATCAGCATGAAGCAGTTGCCAACATGATCAGCCCGAAGCAGTAAAAAACGTGATCAGCCCGAAGCAGTAAACAACATGATCAGCCTGAAGCAGTAAACAACGTGATCAGCTTGAAGCAGTTACCAACGTGATCAGCCCGAAGCAGTAAAGAATATGATCATCCCGAAGCAGTAAACAATGTGATCAGAGCAAAGCAGTAAACAGTGTGATCAGAGCGAAGCACTAAACAACATGATCAGCCCGAAGCAGTAAACGACATGATCAGCTCGAAGCAGTAAACAACGGGATCAGCCCAAAGCAGTAAACAACAGGATCAGCCCAAAGCAGTAAACAATGTGATCAACACGAAGCAGTAAACAACATGATTAGCCCAAAGCAGTAAACAACGGGATCAGCACGAAGCAGTAACCAATGTGATCAGCTCGAAGCAGTAAACGACATGATCAGCATGAATCAGTAAACAACACGATCAGTCTGAAGTAGTAAACAACAAGATCAGCCTGAAGCAGTAAACATCGTGATCAGCCTGAAGCAGTAAACAACATGATCAGCCCAAAGCAGTAAACAACATGATTAGCCTGAAGCAGTAAACAATGTGATCAGCATGAAGTAGTTACCAACGTGATCAGCCCGAAGCAGTAAAGAATATGATCAGCCCGAAGCAGTAAACTATGTGAGCAGAGCGAAGCAGTAAACAATGTGATCAGAGTGAAGCACTAAAACATGATCAGCCCGAAGCAGTAAAAACATGATCAGCCCGAAGCAGTAAACAACATGATCAGCCTGAAGCAGTAAACAACGTGATCAGCATGAAGCAGTAAACAACGTGATCAGCCCGAAGCAGTAAAGAAAATGATCAGCCCGAAGCAGTAAACAACGTGATCAGCCCGAAGCGGTAAACAATGGAATCAGCCCGAAGCGGTAAACAAAGGGATCAGCCCGCAGCAGTAAACAATGTGATCAGCCCGAAGCAGTAAACAACGTGATCATCACAAAGCAGTAAACAACATGATCAGCATGTAGGTGCGAGTAAGTTAAAACAGTCAGTCTTTCATTCATTCAGTGTGATCATCTCTTTAGTCCTGTTCAGGGTCTGTGTGGGGAGTGAAGCCTATCCTGGAATTCTTTGGGACAAGGCAGAGAAATTTATTCCAGGTGTGGAGCCCATCACGGGAATCTTATACACACATACATTCTTGGCACACGCACCAAAAGATGAATTCCGATGAATATTCTATCTACTGTTCCTTTGAATTACAGTAATGTACCTTGCATTAATGGAGTCTTTGCTCATGTGAGCTGATTTAACCTTGTGTGCAGATGATTTAGAGCTATTGTTTACTTTCTTTCTTACAGATATTCATTCTCCAGCTTTTCTGAGCAGTCTTACTTCAAACAATGACTGAGCTTCTCACCAGTCAGTCCGAGTGCTACCCTGTACATTAGACACTCTGGTACATGATATTTCATCAGCATAATGACAAAATTATGCTTATTCTGCCATGTCAGAAAGAGATTCACCTACTCGTAAAATAATATTCTGAACATTAGATCACTATCTTTTAGAATTACAAAAATAGATTATACCAAAACATCACTTTCCTTAGGTTCCTTCTTAAGGAATTTTCCATTCAGTGTAAAAGCCTCCTACTGTCCTATGTTGGTCAGCAACTCCTCCACCATTTTACCTGCTGACATGCAAAGCTCAACCCACAGGAAGAGGGAGGAGCTACAAGCAGTGCTAAGAGTGTGCAGAGTGGGCATGACAGGTATTGCAGAAACATGGGCCAATGCCAAGAGAGGATGGGGTGTGGAAATGTTTGGGCATAGATGACTCAGGAAAGAAGGTGGGTTTGAAGGTATGGAGGCAAGCGAACCCCACCCCATGAGAGGGAGTGAAGGGAGTGAGCAGGGTCAGAACATAGAGTAAACAATCTGATCACTAAAACAGTGAAAATGGTGGGGGGATGCTGGTAGAACAGCACAGTGTATTATCTCCAGATACAGCAGGGGAAGGTGTGAGAAACTGGGGGGAAAGAATAAACCAGTGAGTGTAAATTAATGTGGGATATCCTACTCCAGGACAACACTGTTACACTGGGAAGGGATACAGTCCATGTTAGAGGAGTGGGATGTGACTGGTTTCTGGACCATGAGAGTTTTGACTGGTATGAGAATGTACTAGAAACTTTATAATTCTAGATGTTGTAATGAAGGCAAATGAAGATAGGGATGTCCAGGTGAAGGTGTTGTTAAGCACCAGTGATTTTGACATATTGTGGGGGATTTTGGGGGAGTGTGAGATTTTTGGTGAGTAAATAAAGTATGGGTATAGATCAGGGACAAAAGAGTCAGAGCTTTGGTCAGGGGCTTAATGAAGAGGCAAAAAGGAAGAAAGATAGAGCTGCCATTCTGACTACCTATGAATGTGTGAGGATGATGATTATTGCAACAGTAATGTTTAAAAATAGACGGAATGGACAGGTAGGGTCCAAAGAAATAAATATAAGTGCATCAAATGAGCTGAAGTTAACAAATGCACAAGCTTTAAGGGAGCTGGTAGAAGAAATCAAGAAAGGTAAAAAAGGCTGTACAGTTGTGTATTGGAATGGAGACAGAGGTCATCCATATCTGACAGAATAACAGAGGCCATCCACAGCTGGTGAAATAAAGATAAGAAGGATGGGAAGGGGATAATGGAAGATGAGGAAATGGCAGAAGATATGTGTGATTACTTCAGTTTAGTCTTCACAAAGTAAACAGGGAGTGGGGGTGCCATCCTGGTGTAAAAGTAAGGCAGATTTGGAGAAGCAGCAGACAGACACCAAAATTCCACGGGAGGGAGATAGAGAACTGGCTGCCATAATACAGGACAAGGCACAGGACCCTCAGAAGTCTGGACCTTGCGTCGACAAATCCCTAAGAGATCTTCGTTAAACTGCTGGCCAGTACAGGTGTGATTGAGGACAGGAAATGGCAGGAATGGTAGAGTTTGTTAGCCTCATAGTCATGGTAAGAAATGTTATGTGAGAATTTTGAGGGAGAGGCCAGTTCTTGTTTAGAGAACAGTCATCACCAAGGCAGCAATCAGCAAAGTTCGTCATTTCTGTAGCACAGAGTGTTAAAGCCTTGAGTCAGCAGGTCTGTGGCATACAGGACTAAAATCCTAACTACAGCCCAGATGACAAGGGATTCACTAGTGGACCAAGGCTGGAGAAGCTTACTGGAAAGAATGGAAGTTTGCTGACCTGTGGACATCTGTCATTTGTTAGGTGTTGGTGCCATGGCAGCGTGTGAAATGGAACAAGGGTGCTAATTAGACAGTATGCACACCAGGAAATGAAATGTGTGGGAGCAATCACTTTTCACTGTGCCTGTCACTGCAAGTAGCTGCACGTGTCATAAGATGCCTCAAGGGTAGGGATTATAATGTAAAACCTGTCTCTGAGTGCTGAAGATGATGTTGTGTAGGAATTTCCAGTGTAGCTTCCCAACCCCAAGGACATTTGTGCCGTCCACTTGGAATAGTCCTTAAATTAGGGGATACACTGAATAAACTTGAGCATTTGTTGAGGGGACCAAAAGAGTTTAGTAGTTTTGCTGATGGTCAGAGCAGCACTGAGATAACAAAAGATGTCTAGGAAAAATGGCCAACAAAGGTGTATGGATAGTATTCTAATCTAATCCAGTTTTATGGCAGGTGTACAGGAGAACTCGATAGCAGAGTTGTAAGAATAGGCACGATCTACGTGGGCTTCACCAGGGTCTTTGACTCAGACAGGTACAGAGGTCTGCTAGGAAAACTGCAAGGGTTTGGGGTAGAACCGAGATTGAGAAGCTGCACATGTTTTGGAGAGTGTGTGTGGCTGTGGTGAGAAGGATGATGCTAGGATTAAGTGAATTAAGCACAAGGATCAGTTGTAGGTCTATTATTCTTCAATGTGTCCATATCAGACACAGTGGAGGGTGGAGAACAAGGTCATTCTCTTCGCTGATGAGACTAAGTTAGGTGCAGCACCTGATGATGGAGGACAAGTCTTGGAACGACTTGGAAAGACTCACTACTTGGGCAAAAAAGTATCAGTCGAAGTTCTATGCAGATACTATGGTAGGGCAGGAAAAGGATTCCTGTGTTTTTCATCAAACTTAGTTTTGTCAGTCTTGAGGAGACTGACCAAGGCAGTGCCAGCATCAAACATAATGGTGTGGAGTTTCTTCAGAGATATAGTCTGCAGAAACAAAGAAGTAATGCTTCTCTACCAAAATGTTATTAAGGTACACCTTGAATGCTGTTTGTGGTTGTGGACGCAATGTAAGGAAGGGAATATCCGTGTGCTGAAAGGACTCTAGAATAAAAGCATCACAAATGCACAGAGAATGGCAGGGAATGGATATAACTAGACGTTAGAGCAGCTAAAGCTCTTCTCACTAGGGACCAGAAGAGTGGTAGACATAACATACGTACATGAGCACATAAGGGTGCTGTGAAGCGATCTAAGAAAGCATTTCTGCACAGAGAGGGTTGTGGACATGTGAAGTGAATGACTAGAATGAGTGATCAGAGACATTCAGCAGGACAGAGGGCAAGTGGAGAAAGGGAGAGGAGAACAAAGATGTGCCAGGGAGAGAGAATGAAAAGTGTGTTTAAAAGTCAGTATGGATAGACTAGGTGCCTCCTCCTGAAATATAATATCTGAAGGACAGAATTTCTCTGACAAAACAAGTTCATTTCTGTTTTTTTTTGACCATTCAGTGTAATCAAGTAAAATAAACCAATGAAACAGTTAAAATATAATAAGTTATAAAGAAGCTACTACATCAGTCCAGCAATCCAAGTTAAGTATTTCCAATGAAGAAATAAAAAAGGAGCGATAGCTCTACATAAACTGTCTCCAATAAATTTTAGATATGTGAAATACAATTTTGCTTGATGCCATCTTTATTTCAAGCATTGTATTCCTTAGTACTTTATTCACAAACACATTATAGTGAACTTAAAAAGTTCAAAAACAAACAGATGTTTTGTATTATATTGGTTCTTTTGTAGCTGAGGTCTGCCTTGCTAGTGTATATCATTTCACGTTCTTACAATTCTTTGGGATAATAGTCATGCAGCCAGACCAACGCATTCAGTAAATATAGTTTTATATGTAATCCATTCACAGTGGCATATGTGTGTATGTAGATGTGAACACATGGTGGGCCTGCGGCTCTATGGAACTGTTTAGGTTATGGAAGCTGTACTTATTGACTGGAGCCTTTTCCAAATCTTGATGCTCTGTGTAACTGGTTCTTTCCACTGAGACAGCCTGTATGTTTCCTCTCTCTCTCTCTCTCTCTCTCTCTGTTTTTCTTTTTTTTTTTTGTAATTTAATTCCATAGTTAACTTAGTTGGTGACTTACCATGTTAGATTGTTACAGGCACAATCTGGGCCAAAGAATTACTTGTTGGGAATTGAGTAGAAAGGTATATGCATATGATCACAAGATCGTTTCATGGGGTCGGGTATGTATGCATATGATCACAAGATCGTTTCATGGGGTCGGGTATGTATGCATATGATCACAAGATCGTTTCATGGGGTCGGGTATGTATGCATGTGATCACAAGATCGTTTCATGGGGTCGGGTATGTATGCATATGATCACAAGATCGTTTCATGGGGTCGGGTATGTATGCATATGATCACAAGATCGTTTCATGGGGTTGGGTTTGCAAACAATTAGATTTTGCAACATAATACAATTCTAAGTTTGGAAAGCACCTTAACAGGTTACCATCTAGTAGAATGTAACATACATTTCAATCTTAGTAATAGTATCCATTTGTTGACAGAGTATACCCACTGGACACACAGTCCCTTTTCAAGGGTGACCCAGGAGCAGTTTCTGGTTAAGTCACCTGCTTAAGATTACACAGTAGGCAAATAGAGGCAGAGGGAATCAAACCCCGTTCCGCATAAACTGCAGCCGAGACCCTTAACCCTCTGTACCATCTGACAGATTTGTTGATGATTACTGGAGACATTTATGTGCCTGTTTGCTTATGGAAAAGAGAAGCATATTTTCTTTAAATCTGTTGTGCATTTGTGCTGCCCAAATGTATAAAATGCTGTTGTGCATTACTGTGACAGCACTCGGCATCACCCTGAATAGCTGTTTAACACAGCCCTGTTATGTACTGTACATCAGGTGGTATCCCAGACCTTAGCTTGTTGAATGATTCCTTCCTCTTCAGCCATCTGCTGAGTGGTGGTCAAAATCATTCACAGAGGGATTGTAACCTCAGCTGATTATGGCTGGTGTGTATCCCATTTAAAATGTCAGGACTCAAATTGCAGAGTCCCAAAATAAGGAGACCAAATGACTGAAAATCTGAACTTACATATATTAAATTTGGGATTGTCATTTCTCTGAATATTGGCTTTTCTCTGAGGTATGGTGTTCTCAAGTTGGTGTATATATATATATATATATATATAGATAGATATATATATATATATATATATATATATATATATATGGGTCTAGGCCACATGCTCGATGTTAAGCGCTTTCGTGTATGTGCGTTTGATGTTTTGTGATTCGAACATATGCCAGTCGAGCATGTGTCCGGATCCCATATATATATATATATATATATATATATATATATATATATATATATATATATATATATATATATATATATAATTTTGGGGATGACATGGGCGTGTCCTCCTACATTAAGGGTTGTAGGTTGGCTTGCCCCTCCAAAAAAACAAGTTTAAAGATGAATAGCAGTGTTCGATATTCGCTCCAGCCTAACCTTTTATACAGAGTCTAGCAGTGGTTTCCCTTAATGAGGTGCTTGGAGTTTGAATGCAGTGATATCATTTGTGCTGTCGCAGTGGTGTAGAGTTTGGGCACCACGTCTGAGCTGTGATAATAGTTCACCTTTGAGTAATGGCATTTTAGATTCCGAAGGTAGGTTGTCCTTTGTTTTTATTGCATTTTGTTTTGTATTATGACCCTTAAATCAACCTTCTCCTCATGTATGTAAAAAGTTGATCATGAGTCAAACCATATACCCAAGTACTCAAAAGTGAAGATCTTCATTTATTGTATTCATTTTAGAGCATTAAATACCATCATTCGCCACTTGGGCTACTGCACCGGGTCTAAATGTACTACGCTGCTTATTAAGAGTGTACTGCAGGGCTGCAGTGATGGGCATGTGATGCTGATGGGACAGCAGTTGGCTGAAAAGTTGTGAAGCTTTCTGTTACATTAGTGCAATATGTATTGTAGTAGAACGTGTGTATTCATCAACTACACTTAATGCGTACCAGGATGTCAAACTTTATTAAACCATTACAGAACAGATTGTTAATGAAGACAACACGACCCAAGTATTCATCATAATCTGTATTTAGATATCTGGATTTTTTAATCAAATCTTTTATCCTTCCAGTTAATGCAAGATATTCTTAATATCAGCCACAGTCATGTATGTGTGCCAAGACTGCAGTGATTGCCTTCCTGTGGTAAAATGTGATGTACCAGGGAATCAGAACCTGCAGGGATAAGGTAAACACTTGCGAATCAGAATCTGCAGGGATAAGGTAAACACCTGGGAATCAGAATCTGCAGGAAAAAGGTAAATATTACGGAATCAGAATTTGCAGGAAGAAGGTAGATACCACAGAATCAGAATCTGCAGGGAGAAGGTAAATACTACAGAATCAGAATCTAGTAATCACCCTTGACATCCACATCCCTCCTCCACCTCCCAGTAAGGAAACCTTAGTAAAAAACTTCTCCAAAGTCAACTTCATGCTACTCAAGTCAGAAGTGACAAACTTCATGACACCAGTGCAGACAGGAACTAAAACTTTGACTGCTGAATCCTACACTAAGGCACTGTACGAGCACATCCACTTGTGCATGAATCGTGCCATCCCAACTAGAACCAAGACGCTCTCCTGCAAAAACAGGAAGCCAATCTGGTGGTCCCCTGCCATAAACAAACTTTACAACAAAAGGAAAAAAACTGTTGCAGAAAAGAGGAAAATCCCAGGATGCAAAAAACTCCCTTACCAGCATCAGTAAGAAGTTGAGATCCCTCATAAAATCCTCCAAAGTTAGCTACGAAAATAAAATTGCCAAAGATTCCAAAGACAACCACAAGACATTCTATAGCTATGTCAGGAATCTAAATGGCAATGCTCAGATCTGCTCTGAGCTACAACAGAATGGCATTAAATATACTGATCCCAAGGATATTGCCAACTTAACCCCCTTCTCACCCCCTAAAGGGCCCATCTCAATACCAACAGATTTCCAAATTCCGGTAATAATGGCCACACAGGTAAAAACTTTTCTCCAAAGCTAAGAATACAGTATCCATGGGACCAGACGACTTCCCGGGCTGTGTATTACATGAACTACAAAATGAAATGGCACCTCACCTAAGTGTCATGTTTAATCATAGCCTCACCTCAGGCTTTGTGCCCACTGAGTGGTGCACAGCTACAGTTATCCCACTCCACAAGGGGTGATCCACCTTGGATCCTGGGAACTACTGTCCCATCATTCTGACGAGCCTGACCTGCAAGGCCATGGAACGTATTATCATGGAACTTATAAACGAAGACATTGGCAACCTTCAAACACCAGACCCCACCCAGTTTGGGTTCGTGAAGGGGTGATCTTGTCTCCTGAACCTGACTGACTTCTTCAAATCAGTCTCCAGAGCTGTGAACGAGGGTACGATGGTCCATACAGCCTATCTGGACCTCGCCAAGGCCTTCAACACCATCCCCCACTCTGGAATCATAGATAAACTTACTAAGCTGGGCATTAATCCCTATGTCACTCGATGGGTTGCCAACTGGCTTACTGACAGAACCCACAGTGTAAAAGTAGCTGACTCCAAATCCAGCTCCAGACAAGTAGAGTACCTCAGGGTTTAGTCCTGGGACCATTCTTGTTTGGCATCTACTTCTCTGAAGTACAGGCCAACACTAAGGGACTCTGGCTAACAAAGTTCGCAGATGACTGCAAGCTGGGTGCCATTATTGAATCCCCAAATAATGTTTATACTCTACAAAAGGGTCTTACAGAAACAGATGCTTGGTGCCAGAGCCATGGGCTCAAGCTCAATGCCAAGAAATGTATAGTTATCCCCTTTGGGAAAAAACTTGTACCCATGAATTACCACATAGGTGGCAGTGCACTAAACACCAAAAGTGGACAGTGGTCTCACCTTCGATAACCACATCGCCACAACAGTCAGGAAATCCTTCTATGTGGCACACCTCATCATTAAGGGCTTTTCTTCCAGAAAAAAGGAGGTCATTGTCCCACTGTACTCATCCCTCATTAGACCCATTATAAAATACAATGCCCCGTTTGGTATGTACCTCTCAAGACATCTTCAACAGCTGGAAAGGCCGCAGAAATACCTCACTAAAAGAATCACAGGCTTAAAGCAGATGCCCTTTGCTGACCATCTAAAAAAACTCCAGCTATACTCTTGTCACATATCATCTACTCAGAGGCGATCTCTGCTTAACATACAAGGCCATGTCAAACCCAGAGCTGTTGGATTGGACATGCTATACTTAAAGAAATCCCAGTCCCTCAGAGCCACACGGTCCAGTGATCTAAACCTTCTCATCCCAATGAACAAGACATGCTGGAGGGATAGGTTCCTGACGCAGAGACTCCCCAGACTCTGGAATAGACTGCCCATACATGTCAAGCAGAGCGCCTCTTTGGTCCTCTTCATAAGGAACTTTGACAACTGGATGGGAGATAGGAAATTCACCATGGGGATCGTGTCAGTCAACCTGCTAGACAGGGGTCCAGGAAGTAAATATTGTGGGAAGAAATAGCCAGAGAATTGTTATGGCTAGGCTTGTATAGGCCCTAGGGCCGATAGCTTAGTACCAACCTATGAACCTATGCAAGGAGAAGGTAAATACCAGGGAATCAGAACCTGCAGGAAGAAGGTAAACACCAGGGAACTGTAATCTGCAGGGAGAAGGTAAACATAGTGTGTATAGTTCTGGATAATCATATCTTTGAATCTACATTAACTGAGTACAGGTAGTGTAGTGGAAGGGGATCACCAAAATGTTGGGGAGGCTACAGAGAGTGCATAAGGAAACAGTAAAGGACCTCATTATTTAGCTGTTCAAGCAGAAGTAATTAGGTGTCATAGCAGACATGTTCATTTTCCCCCATGGCACAACATACTCTAAGGTAATGAAGCTACCAGGTCAAGAGAATACAAAATTAAATTGTGAGGGTTTACATAAGAAAAGTTGTCAGGAGTTTTTTTATTCACCAAAAGAGTAGTAGACATTCAGAATATTGTAGCATATTGACAGCTAGAACAGAAGCTGGATTTAAACACACAGAAAGGCTAGAGGTGGCAAGAGAGGCACTGAATATTTTCATTTATTTTTAAGTAAAATCACTAGACCTACACTTCTCTCTTTAGGGTTTATCCAGCAACACTGTCCAGTCAACTGACTTGCTGAGAGTGAATGGTATGCAAACTGAAGCAGAGAGAATCAAACCTATGACTTCAAAAATGAAATTTACTAGTGGCTCATAGCGATCATTTTCTGTGTTAAACTGCTGGACATACTTCATTAGGTATGTTATGCAAAATACTTTGGAACTATATTTCCTTTGACTTAAAACACTAGGAAATTACTGCAAAAAGATGGAAGGAAGATGATGGAATATTTAGTAGTGTAGAAGATGAGGCCCTGGCAATTATCCATATAACAAAACAATTGATGAGACACTGTCTGAAGTACTGTTTGAATTCTGGAGGCTCTTTACACGAACAGAAGCAGCATTGAAGCTGCCTAGACAAGGGTCATGTAACTGATGTAGTAACTATAACAGAAGGCATGTAAGAAGCTATCTATGTAATCTAAAAGATATAGTCTTAGAAATAGGCAGGGGATGATGGAAACTTTCATATACATTATAAGAATGAGTTAAGTAAGGTAGAGACATATCTTTTGAGGAGAGAAAAGGAAAGAATTGGGGCAGCATTTGAAAATATAGAGTGACTGTTCAGGGGTGATATGACAATTGTTTTTAAAGAAAGGGATGTAGATACATGGAACAGCCTTCCACAGATTTAAGGTTTTTATATATGAGAATATAAAGTAGTCTGTGTTTCTGCTATAGGTAGACAAGGGATACCCAGTTGGTCCTGATCTGCTGTTGCACGTATTTCATTTTTACCTGACTTAACCAGGCACCTGGAATAGGGTAGGAGAATTTGTCTGCTTCGAGCGGCTGAAGATTGACTTCACATCAAGGTGTTTGCTGTTTCACATTAATACCTATATTTCTAGTCCTGGCATTTTTTGGGGGTTTCCCTACTCCTCCTAGCAAGCTATTCATGGATTACCACAGGGCATTTGGGGGATGAGCATAATTATTGTCTAATTGCCCCAGGACATAGTTATAACTACCTGTGAGATTTAGTTAAGTCACTGTCACTGTTATGTAAAAGCTCTTGAGTTGAGCCTTGTTCAGGTCATGATTTCCTGCAGGTTTCATCTAAATGAAGCATATCAAACAGGGGTGCTTGACACCAGCATGTAGACACCTGTCTCTCTTCCCATGTTAGCTTTCCATGGTAACATCCGCAGATGGGACATGGGGACCTCCTGCTCTTAACATATTAGCATTTCATGGTAGCACATCACTTGGGACATATGGACCTCTGCCTCTTACCATATTAGCATTCATTGGTAACACCAGCACATAGGACATGGGAGATCATTCTGTCTTACCATGTTAGCATTCTGTGGTAACATCCACACATAGGGACCACTCCTCTTACCACGTTAGCATTCTGTGGCAGTACCTACACATGGGTTGTGGGGATTTCCTCTTCTTATCATATTAGCATTCTGTGGTGACACCCACACATGGGACATGCAGAC
Organism: Protopterus annectens; assembly: GCF_019279795.1. Classification (NCBI taxonomy): domain Eukaryota; kingdom Metazoa; phylum Chordata; order Ceratodontiformes; family Protopteridae; genus Protopterus; species Protopterus annectens. The sequence continues at coordinate 39,261,956 of NC_056748.1, forward strand.
CTCTCCCTATTATCATATTAGCATTCTGTGGTAACACCCACACATAGGGACCTCTCCTCTTACCACGTTAGCATTCTGTGACAGTGCCTACACATGGGATGTGGGGATTTCCTCCTCTTGTAATATTAACATTCTGTGGTAACACCCACACATAGGGACCTCTCCTCTTACCACGTTAGCATTCTGTGGCAGTACCTACACATGGGATGTGGAGATTTCCTCCTCTTGTCATATTAACATTCTGTGGTAACACCCACACATAGGGACCTCTCATCTTACCACGTTAGCATTCTGTGGCAGTACCTACACATGGGATGTGGGGATTTCCTCCTCTTGTCATATTAGTATTCTGTGGTGACACCCACACATGGAACATGCAGACCTCTCCTTCTTATCATATTAGCATTCTGTGGTAACACTCACACCTGCGACATGGGAACCACTTCCCCTTACCATATTGGCATTCCTTGGTAGTTCCTTCACTTGGGATATGTATAATGTTTCCTCTTATATTAGTATTCTGTGTTGACATCTACACAAGGAATATGGGGACTTCTCTCTCTTACTGTGGAAGCATTCTGTGGTAACAACTACACCTGAGGATATGGGGATTGCTCCCTCTTACCATATTAAGTACCTGCATAGTACCTGCACATGGTACAGGGGGATCTCTCCCCTTTTACCATATTATCTTTTCATGGTAACAATACATAAATGGGACACAGGGATCTCTCCCTTTTACCATATTAGCTTTCCATAGTAACACTCACCCATGGGACATTGGGACCTTCCCCCTTACCGTATTAGCATCATGTGGTAATACCTTCACCTGGGGCATAGCGGGGTCCTCCCTCTTACAATATTAGCATCATGTCTTAACACCTGCATTTGGGACATAACGACTGCTCCCTCTTATTATATTAACATTCTGTGGTAACAACTTAATGTAGAAGTGGGGGACTGCTGCATCTGTCCATATTAGCCTCCGGTGGTAATACCTTTTTATGTGATAGTGGTACCTTTCCCTTTTGCCATATTTAGTAACACCTGTATGTGGGATATTGGGACGTTTCTCTTTTGCCATGTTTAGTAACACCTGTATGTGGGATATTGGGACCACTCCCTTTTGCCATATTTGGTAACACCTGTATGTGGGATATTGGGACCTTTCCCTTTAACCATGTTTAGTAATACCTCTATATGGGATATTGGGACCTCTCCCTTTGGCAATATTTAGTGACACCTGCATGTGGGATATTGAGACCTCTCCCTTTTGCCATGTTTGGTAACACCTGCATGTGGGATATTGGGACCTCTCCCTTTGGCAATATTTAGTAACACCTGTATGTGGGATATTGGGACCACTCTCTTTTGCCATATTTAGTAACACCTGTATGTGGGATATTGGGACCTCTCCCTTTTGCCATGTTTGGTAACACCTGCATGTGGGATATTGGGACCACTCCCTTTTGCCATATTTAGTAACACCTGTATGTGGGATATTGGGACCTCTCCCTTTTGCCATGTTTAGTAACACCTGCATGTGGGATATTGGGACCTCTCCCTTTGGCAATATTTAGTAACACCTGTATGGGGGATATTGGGACCACTCCCTTTTGCCATATTTAGTAACACCTGTATGTGGGATATTGGGACCTCTCCCTTTTGCCATATGTAGTAACATCTGTATGTGGGATATTGGGACCTTTCCCTTTGGCAATATTTAGTAACACCTGCATGTGGGATATTGGGACCGCTACCTTTTGCCATATTTGGTAACACTTGCATGTGGGATATTGGGACCTCTCCCTTTTGCCATATTTAGTAACACTTGCATGTGGGATATTGGGACCTCTCCCTTTTGCCATATTTAGTAACACCTGCATGTGGGATATTGGGACCTCTCCCTTTTGCCCTATTTAGTAACACCTGCATGTGAGATATTGGGACCTCTCCCTTTTGCCCTATTTAGTAACACCTGCATGTGGGATATTGGGACCTCTACCTTTTGCCATATTTAGTAACACCTGTATGTGGGATATTGGGACCTCTCCCTTTTGCCCTATTTAGTAACACCTGCATGTGTGATATTGGGACCTCTCCCTTTTGCCATATTTAGTAACACCTACATGTGGGATATTGGGACCTCTCCCTTTTGCCATATTTAGTAACACCTGCATGTGGGATATTGGGTCCTCTCCCTTTTGCCATATTTAGTAACACCCACACATAGGACATGAAAATCTCTCCGTCTTATCATTGTTAACATTCTATAGTAACACCTGTACAAGGAACATGGGGACTGCTCCCTCATACCATCTTAGCATTGTATAGTAACACCCACACATGGGACATGGGGACCTCTCCTCATACCATGTTACCATTCTGTGGTAACACCTGTATATGGGATATTGGGACTTATCTCTTTCTTACCACATTAGCATTCTGTGGCAGTACTTGCACATGAGACATGAGGACGTCTTCTTACCATATTAGTATTCTATGGTAACACATGACACATGGGACACAGGGACCGCTCCCTCTTACCACATAACATTGTGTGGTAACACCACAACATGGGTCATAGTGACCTCTCCCTCTTATCATATTATCATTTTGTGGTAACACCCAGACATGAGTCATAGTGACCTCTCCCTCTTATCATATTATCATTTTGTGATAACACCCAGACATGGGTCATAGTGACCTCTCCCTCTTATCATATTATCATTTTGTGATAACACCCAGACATGGGTCATAGTGACCTCTCCCTCTTATCATATTATCATTTTGTGATAACACCCAGACATGGGTCATAGTGACCTCTCCCTCTTATCATATTATCATTTTGTGATAACACCCAGACATGGGTCATAGGGACCTCTCCCTCTTATCATATTATCATTTTGTGGTAACACCCAGACATGGGTCATAGTGACCTCTCCCTCTTATCATATTATCATTTTGTGGTAACACCCAGACATGGGTCATAGTGACCTCTCCCTCTTATCATATTATCATTTTGTGGTAACACCCAGACATGGGTCATAGTGACCTCTCCCTCTTATCATATTATCATTTTGTGATAACACCCAGACATGGGTCATAGTGGCCTCTCCCTCTTATCATATTATCATTTTGTGGTAACACCCAGACATGGGTATTGCTCCCTCTTACCATATTAGCATTCTCGTGTAATGCCGTCACATAAGATGTGGGGGGCACTCCCTCTTACCATATTAGCATTCTCGTGTAATGCCTGCACATAAGATGTGGGGGGCACTCCCTCTTACCATATTAGCATTCTGTCATAATACCTATACATGAGACATGGGGACCTCTCCCTCTTATCATACTAGCATTCCACAATAACACCTATACATGGAGCATGGTGATCTCTTGCTATTACAATGTTTGCAGTCTATAGTAATACCTACGCTTAGAGCATGGGGATCTCTCCCTCTTATCATATTTGCATTCTGTGGTAGCACCAACACTTGGGATAAGGTGACCTCTACCTCTTCCAAGAATTAAGTTGGAGGACGATGAACACAAGCACAATTTATAACGAATCGAAAGCCCACCAAATAGAAGCTCTAAGCGACACTGCCAATTCCAGAAAGGAAGCCCACGAGCCAAGTATAAAACCATTATGCCATGTTACCATATTAGCATAATGTGGTAGCACCTGCACATGGGACATGGGGATCTCTCCCTGTTACCACCTCTTACTGTATTAGCATAATGTGGTAGCACATGGACATGGGGATCTCTCCTTTTTATCGTACTAGCATTCCGTGGTAACATCGACACTTGGGACAAGGCCACCTCTACCTCTTACCGTATTAGCATTTTGTGGTAACATCGACCCCTGGGACAAGGCCACCTCTACCTCTTACTGTATTAGCATTCTGTGGTAACATCAACACCTGGGACAAGGCCACCTCTACCTCTTACCATATTAGCATTCTGTGGTTGCACTTCCAGTGCTGCTGTATCTTATCTGAACTGAACTGCAGCTTTTTTCTTTGCATCTCTATCCCACCTGATGTAAACTGCACCATTTTTCTGAGGTGGAAAGGGACAAATGGTTTACTCCATTCAAGTTCAAACCCTTCCTACATACTCACCCAGAAAGATTAGTATATTTATTACAGAAGTTATTCACCTGAAACTGTGCTAGTATTACGATTGTAGTTGGGAGTCTGCGCTCTCATCTGTGGAGCTTGTAACATATCCTGTTGTGGGTGCACAATATCAAGGGCAGTTTAAAATAATAAGCCATTACTCTCTTCACCCTCTCTCCCCTCACTCAATTGTTTGCCCTCCCCCATCTGTGCTGCTGAACCCTCATCCTCCAGTATGTACCTGCCTTGACCCAGAAAGAGGATTTTTTTACATGCCAGCAGTATGAGAACCAATAGCCATTATGGAAACCACTAGTGTCTTACACACACTGCTGACGTAAATTAATTCAGTGAGCCCTTGTGAATATTCCTGTCTAAGCTCCTGGCTGTGGTAATTTTGGTTTTAACAGTTATATGTAAAGTTTAATTAATCCATTAATTTATTGTTTGCCTATATCAGTAGTATTTCTCAGAGTTCCAGGACAGAGTTATGTACTTTTTTGTTGTATTGGATATACTTTTTCGGTTGCTGTACTGTTTTATGTTGTTTTATGTTATGTTTCATTTATTTATTTACTGGATTGATAAGAAGGTAAGAGGGCTGGCTGGTACTGTGGAGTCTTTTCAACCATGGCACAGGCTAGAAAAGGCAAACAGACAAACAGTAAGAACATACTTTGCAGACATTGTAAACTATTTCCATTGAATTATTCACATTTACATAAAATTTTAGTTGCTCATTGTGAAATACAAGGAATTAATGAAGTGTCACGTAACGTTAGTGGTGGAATAATGACATACATCGTTTTTATTTGTTTTGTGTTTCTGCAGCCTTACACTACAAATCATTATAGCTACTTGCATGCGTTTTTCACTGATTTCTTTTGTATGTTAAGTGTATTTTCTTTTTCTCTTGTAATATGTAGTGTTATTTCTGTCTGTCAATGGATTTGGATCATGGCTGAAGATGACTTGTTGGAGTAGTTTACTTTCTCACTTAACAATTGAAAAGACAAAAAAATAAACAAGTACTGACCTGGTGACCTTACTGTGGGTGGAGTGATGCACCTGTATTAATCCACTCCCACCCCCTTGCCAGTGTATGCCTCAGTGGGAGAGCAGGGTGTATGCAACCTCCCCTCCCCATCAGAACACTGAATGTAACAATGTATAGTGGAGAACTCTGGCGTGACTTGCCCTTTCATTCCTGGGTTCATCTAATAAAGCCATTATGTCAGGGATTAGACCCATTGATTACGATCCAGAGACTGATCAAAGAATCAAGTAAGGATTCGTTAATTGAAGGTGTCACTTTCTGTTCTGGCCACCGGCCTATTGTGTGGGTGTGTTGCTGGGAAACATCTTTTGGCTTGTGAGAAATTGTTTAGTGAGTGGGGCAGGGTATTGAAGAGAATTGATTAAATGCATAGCTACTTATTTCTGTTGTCTGCTGTTTATATTTTCAGTGCTTCCCAGGCTAACTCGTCTCAATGCTGACCTTTTCCTCATTTGGAAGTGGTGGAATCGGTACATTTTTATTTTTGTACTTATAATTTGCATTACATGATTCTTAGCCAAAAATTGGCTGTGTTCTTGCTCATCACCAGGATAAACTATATCCCTAAATGTGGACAAGTACCTATTCATACCTTATATCTACTTAATTTCTTTCCCCTTTTCACATATTTCCTTACCTCTTATCATTTTATCTCCCCGGGCTTTCTCTCTAAATATACCAAAAGCATGTTTTTCTCTCACTTCATATTGCAGTGCCTGTTTGTATTATAGTGACTTACTTTTAATTTTTCTATAAACTGTCTAAAATTTCTCTATTAAGTGATTGTCATGTAACTTGTATCTATTCTTAACCAATGTTTTCATATATACCTCTCAACCTCTTAGCACAGGAAATCTCAACAAAGGCCCAAAAATAGGGACATATTTTAAATATTGCTGTTACAAACTTAGCAAGAGCGGCCGCGGTGGTGCAGCGGTTAGCGTTGCCACCTCACAGCAAGAGGTTCTCTTGTTCGAGCGTCGGCTGGGGTGCCTTCTGTGTGGAGTCTGCATGTCCTCCTTGTGGTCATGTGGGTTTCCTCTGGGTGCTCTGATTTCCTCCCACATCCAAAAGACATGCTGTAGCTGGACTGGATACCCTAAATTGGCCCTAGGTGTGAGTGCGTGCATGTGTGTGCCTTCCATGGAAGGATGGGTGCCGGGCTGGCAACTCAACACCATAAAACTCCACTGCCAATCGTGAGCGGACAGGTGATCTGCTGTGGTGACCCCTAAATGGGAAATAGCGGAAAGAAGAAAAAGAAGCTCTTACAAACTTAGCAAGTCGCTTCAAAAACAGATTTTATGTTTTTCTTTTTCTGAAGGATATGAAGTCTGAAACTCAAATGTATGTCATTGTTTAGTAACATCAATCTTCAGTGGTTTGCCAGAAAACCACAAATTTTATGAGGAATAGACCAAAAATATGAGGTGAAAATCTGGACAGTTGAGCGGCATGTTTTCATATTATGTCTACTTTGGTGTAATTATCTAAACTGTAATGTTTTTTTTTGGTATTATTTTTAAAGATTGTACAATTATTGTTCTTAAAATGTGTTGTAATACTTTGGATCTTTTCCCCTGGCCTCTGCTGCTGATAAACTCCATTAGGATGCACACCAACAGAAGCTGAAGTCTTACCAGCACCAGTGCCGGTACCAGTGCTGCTGTGCTTTAGTTTAGCAGGGGTATCTGTGTCCTTGTCAGTGCTTCAGAATGCTCCCTCATGCCATTTCTTGTTTCATGGGTTCCTTCCGCTACATGTTGGGAAGACCTGATATGCAGCAGTTGAAAGGGTGGCAGTCAGCCTTATCTAGTGGTGGTTTATTAACACTTTGGGCGGGTTATGCTGAAGTAGCTTAGCTTGCATGCTGAGGTAAAAGCTAAAATGCATCACTGATTGTTACTTTTGTTGTAATTCCATTTATGTATTCTGCTGTTTGCTGACATTGCTTATTTGCATGTTCCCTTTTAAAAGTGTGAGAATTGATTATGCAAGTCCCAACACTTGCTAAAATAAGCTGTGATTCCAACAAAGGACCCCAGTTCCAAAAGTTGCTGTTAGAAATTTTAAGCAATGTTTGCAGGAGGCAAGTCTTGTCTGCACCTCTGCACCCCCCTATAACCCCGCTACATATGTACTAATGCTTATATTACTGAACCTTGCAGTGGGGTGATATTCTGAGATGCCACTGAACTGGATATTGTCTATTTGTACTTTTAGTTTCCTTACTGCAAAGTATTGCACGTAACTATCCTTAGAATTTTAGAGCCACAGTATTACCTAGCCGACCTTTCATTATTTGCTGTTACTTTATACCTCATTCAGCCTTGGTACTTTCATAGGGTTGCCCAGACTGCATGAGACACTGCAGTGTCTCCACTGTTATAAAATGATAAATACTAAAATTCAGGTGGTCTGTGCAGCTTGTCTCACCCTTCATTTTCTGATACTTGCCTTGTACTGTTTATGTCTCAGTGCTACTTGGTTGTGTATAATAAGTTGCACTATCACGATTTTCATTGCCTTACATTTACTTGCTTGACCTCTTGAGTTTGTTTTCCACTTGCTCACATTTTGTAATGCAAGATTTTATGTACGCTATGTACTCACTTATTAGTGTGTTCTGGGCCATCTGAAGTTAGTGCACCTTGCAGGAAGAATGAGACAGGCATTATGATGCCAGTGATTGCTCTTTTACCAAGGTTCAGATAGAAGAACAAAACAAGGGGATGAAGCCTGCCTGGGAACTTATCCCCCCTGCAGAAAATGTTTTTGACTTTTTTTTTTCATTTTCATTTTTGCTGATAAAGTGCAGAGCATATGTGCGTGCACTGCTAAAATGTAGGCACGTGAGCTGTCATTTAGGAGTATTTTCAACAAACAGTATGATGCAACCTGCATTGTACCAGTCAAGTAATCTGAATTATTTTTCTGTGTGTGTGTGTGTGTGTGTGTGTGTGTGTGTGTGTGTGTGCGTGTGTGCGTGCGTGCGTGTGTGTGCGTGCGTGCGTGCGTGTGTGTGTGTGTGTGTGCGTGCACTTTGCCCCCTCCGTCTGGCAATCATTACTCCCTTCCTGGCTAACTGGCCCAGCCATTGTCTATCAGCAAGGTAAGGGTCAGTTGGGAGGGGCGATCATTTATCCAGCTATCAGGGGTGGTTCAGGTTTTTACCTCTGAGCCCTATTTCACTGTGCAAACTGAGTATCGTGAGTGAAGGGAGTGTGGAGTAGGCTATCTGCACTGGCCATCCCTCAGTTTCACAAGGGATGTTGTCAGTAGCATTCCTGTCCTGTAGTCCTCAAACAGGTGGGGTTTCTCTGGTCTCCACTGGAGAAATTGCAGTTCCCTTTTTCCTTGCCAACAGCCCACAACACCTCCCTCCCCTTCCTGTCATGACAACTAACTAAAAGTCAGTAATCTCTGTCTTAGAGCCCCATCACTCTGCAGCATGGAGCCAAGTTAGTGAATCCTTTTTAGTTATGTAACTGATCTGAATAAGTATTACTTTTACCTAACACTTCTGTGGTTATGCACTGTACCCTGTGAAGAATTACTTAACATATATTCTGATTTTGTCAAATACCAGATTGTCTATGCAGTCAGCTCTTCCTCAGGATGGTTTTCTGACTTCTGTAAGAGTACGTTATACAGGAATTTTGTTTCAGCAGAACTGTATCTGTAGCAACATTTATTAACAGGATGATATGAAACTTTGTCAATCTGGATGCATGTTCACATCCACTGTAGCTTAGATTTAATGCCATTAAATGTAACAAAATGTGCTTCTAGGGGACAACCAAAGACAGAAAGCAAAGTAGTGGATAGAGAGAAATGCTTTCAACAATACAGACAGAAAGAGAAATTTACTAGGTGACTTAAAATATTGAAACTATATTGGTCAACAACTGACTGTAAGTCATCTGTTAAAAGCATTCTCTAGACTAGGACCTGCTACCTGGAACCACCTGCCTAATGACATCAAAAATCTAGAAACCTGTAAAATATTCAAAGATGCACTTAGAGCATCTCTGTACTGAATCTAGCTACAGTTGCCAGGCTGATAGTGATTTGATAACCATCCCATATCATGAATAACAGAATATGCTTAAGAAATGCTTTTCAGCCTCTTAATGTCACATCTTATATGCATATATTTCACATGTGCATAAGACTTTATGTATTGTATAGATGATTGCACTGTATTTTATGCATATCATAGCTTGTATTTTGTATATTATTTTTTTTTTCTTTTTCTCTTAATGCATTCTGGATCTTTTAATCTTACCCTACCTGCACTGAATCTTATTATGTACTGAAGTTTCCTGCGTACTTATTCTGTATATAAAACTGTTAGTTAGAAAGACTGTAATGTATTTTCTGCTCTTTGAGCTCGGGTCATGGGTAAAAAGGGTCAGCAGACCAGTCTGCTTACCCGATGAGCATCATCATCTTTTTTTCCATTTTCTGCATGAGGTCAGGGTGTCGTGACAACTGTCACCATCTCTCTCATTTCAACACCACTCTCCTACCTCTTTCTGCAGTCATACCTGGTTGTCGTAGGTCTCACACAAGTCATCCATATCGCTGCTGGACGACATCATGTCCTCTTCTTCTCTTCCTGTCTCTCCCAAATCATCTTCACCAGATTGTCTTTTGTTTTCCTGCACGTATGACTGAACATCTGTAATCCGATCTCTTTGACTTTCTCTACAATTGGAGCCACTTAGGCTTTTGCCCTGATGTCCTTATTTTTATGTCTGTCCCAAAGAGTGCATCCCACCACCTGTCTCAGGTACGTCATCTCCATCACCTCTAGCGCCCCCAACTGCTCTACCTTCACTGCCCATGTGTCTGTCCCATACAGTAGTGCTGGTCACACACTGGTTTGTATAATTACCTTTTCAGCTTCTTTGGTGTTCTTCTGTCATATACTACACCTGACACTCTGTGCCAGTTGGCTGCAATCCCTCTGATTCTAGCTTTGACCTCATCATTCAGACTTCCCTTTTCCTCAACCACCTTGAAGTTGTTAACCTGTTCCACTGTTTTCCCTCCTGTCTCATTTCTCTGCATTTTCAGTTTTCCCCCATTTGCTGCCATTACTTCTGTCTTATCTGTACACAGTTTCATCCTATGTGCCTTCAGTTTTGCATTGCATTCCCCTATCTTTTCAGTCCTTACTCAGAATCTGCCTGTAATGTCACATTGTCTGTATACAGCAAGCATGTGGACATATGTGCCATAGCCATGTGCATTACATCAGTAGTAAATTAGAAGACAACAACTAATATTCTGTCATACAATCATATTTTTAAGAAAAGTAAGCAATTTCTTTCAAGTTATGTCATTGTATAAAAGTAATATCCCACTCCTGTGTCTGGGTATTGCAGAATTTACTCATGGCTGGCTTTGTTTAATCACTCAGCTTCACCCTTGTGATCAAGCCACACCAGCCATGAGTAGATCCTGCACTACTCACACCAGCCACAGGTAAATCCTGCACTACCCACGCTAGTCATGGATTACTGCTAAATTACACCATCTAAAACATAAGTAAACTGTAAAACTAGTATTTACTGCAGGCCTAGAATAAAACCAAAGATTGCATGGCATTTTAGAAGTATGTCAAAGTGTCACCACAAAGCTGATCCTTTATTCGTCATGTCAGAGCCCTCTCTCTAATACCATATCTCAGCCCCAGTTAAATGTAAAAAAAAACCTGACCTTAATTTAAACTAATAAAAAGGTAAAATATAAATAAGACTGCAACTACCCAATTTGAAAATGGCAGTATTGTCATAATTGACCAGATTTTGAATCACTAAACTAAACAAGAGTAAACTATCTAAAAACATAAATGTACCGTACTATGCAAGTAACATATCCATATATTAGACTCATCAAATAAGTGTCCAAATGGAGAGATGATGAAATCAGCAAGAAAAGGAGAGTAGAGTGGCTAGAACAGAAGTCCTCCTCAAGTCTTGGCAGGCCCTGTTTTCACAAGTATCCCCAGGATGACACTGATGTATAGACTGTATCTTATATAGCATATATCAGGGAGAGAGGTTAAAAAAAAAAAAAAAGACAGCTGGGTGCACTGGTGCCATGAATGCAAAAAAGGCAGTGCAGAATCCTTAAGACATGGAAACATTCCTACAGCGGGATTAGGCCAGGCTCAGGGGAGGATCCTCCCTGTTGTAGAAGGTAGTGGTCCACAAAAATCACAAAAACTGACAGGCCAAAAAAGAGCCATAAAGATAATAGAGTATAAAGGACAAGGAAGACATGATGTACCGTTACTGTTATGCAAGAAGCCCAGAATTTCCCGATAGAAGATATTCAAAAAGATTGAGAGAAATTAGAGGAAATAAAAATACTTGCACAAGAAAACCTGTCAAAAGTTTCAAATGCAAATTTGCTTTCATTAATACAAAAGATCCATGAAAAAGACTACATAGAGAAAGAAGCATTGGGCTACCTGGAAAAAGAAGCGACGGTGGAAGTGTGAAAATATAAAGAACAAAATCCTGAGATGCTTGAGAGGTATAAAAAAGAATTCTGGACATGGGAAAGAAAAAGAGATCTGATGTGGTGCAGTATTTATGCAAAAGAGAAAGCCAAACAAATTAATACAAAAAAGCAGTTCCAAAGTACTTTACAGAGGAATATAAGTAAAGGCACCTAGATGTGGAAACCTTTGCAATACAAAACAAAAAAATAAATAAGAACATGAAGGGGGGATGTAGAATAGAAGATTAGTACGGTAGAAATTAAACAAATAGAAACTGAAGTTCTGGAATACCTGCAAAGTGAAAGATATAGTACAGTAAAAAATGAACAAATCCTATTATTCCCCTTCAAACAGTGATCTAAAGTCTATTACAGTGGGGATAATACTCTGAAAAATGCACTGAATAAAATGGCAGTAGTTTCAGTTACCCAGGATATGTCACACCATGATTGAATAATTAGTCCCAGAATTAAGGAGGAACGGGAGGCAGCTGAAGAAGAAATATAGCCATGGGAAAGTGATCTGATATGTTGCAATATTTATGCAAAGGAGAAAGCAACACCAATCAATACAAACAAAAAAAAAAAACAGCACCAAAGATATCTGAACAGAAATACAGGCAAAGGTAACCAGATATGGAAAATTTCACTATACAGAATGTAAAAAATAAGAAAACGGGGGAGGGGGGGATTAATAATTGAGAAGTTAAAAGAAATAGAAACTGAAGTTATACATTAGTGCAAAGTTACGGATTTAGTGTAGAAAATCCAGATCAGATAGCATCACAACATGATGGAACAGTGAGTCCCCAAATTAAGGAGAAACAGGTGGAACAGAAAGCATTTGCTCAGGTACCACATGAAGGTACTTTGGAGTCTTCAGCAGGAAACCAGCGCAGAAGTTCAGTTGGAGATACATAGCAGCGGAAGGAGCAGGAAACAGTGGCATCTCTGATGGGTCACCTGATGATGCAGGATGCAGCTGAAGAGGAGATGTCGCAGGAAAACTTTCTGTAGAATGCCCGCATAACACAGAAAGCAAAAAAATGTGCCCTCAGTTTAGAAGAAAATACTCCATGAAAGAAATGGATTACAGAAAGTAAATAAGACCCAGTATGTTAGAAGTCTGTTAAAACAGATGAACGCATTAATCAAGACTGTTAAAAGAAAATCATTTGGTATAACAGAATTAAATCAACTATTAACAGAAATCCATTTGGTATAACAGAAGTAAATAGGATATATTACTGTGAAGCTAAATAATAACAGATAAAGTGTGGCCACAAAAATGTAGAACAATAAGGGGAAAGGACGGGAAGAAATTAAATTGCCATCATGGAGGCACCAAATAGAGAAAACCATACAGCAATTAAGACAAGACGTTTTACTGTTAGAATAATATAGAAGTGAGAGGAGATCAGCAAAAACACTTAGAAGGATTGATGTGGTAAAAGCAATACAAACTATCAGAACAGACCAGGCTCTATCATGCAGTATTGCAAATAATAAACTAAAGATAATCAGCCCAGGCAGAAAACATTTAGAAGATGTGCAAATAAAAAACGTTTAGGAGATCTGCAGATAAATATAAAGGAAAAGGCAAATAATAAACTAAAGATAATCACAGCTCGGGCAGAAAACGTTTAGAAGATGTGCAAATAAAAAACGTTTAGGAGATCTGCAGATAAATATAAAGGAAAAGGCAAATAATAAACTAAAGATAATCACAGCTCGGGCAGAAAACGTTTAGAAGATGTGCAAATAAAAAACGTTTAGAAGATCTGCAGATAAATATAAAGGAAAAGGCAAATAATAAACTAAAGATAATCACAGCTCGGGCAGAAAACGTTTAGAAGATGTGCAAATAAAAAACGTTTAGAAGATCTGCAGATAAATATAAAGGAAAAGGCAAATAATAAACTAAAGATAATCACAGCTCGGGCAGAAAACGTTTAGAAGATGTGCAAATAAAAAACGTTTAGGAGATCTGCAGATAAATATAAAGGAAAAGTACAGAATAAGCAATTCATTGCTGACCCAAAAAGTCTTATAAAGAACTGATAACCAAAGCAAAAGGAATAGAAATACCACCAAAAAAAGAAGAAATAGACGCATTTGGAGAAATATTTATGAAGACCACGTGGAACATAACAAAGATGCTGAATGGACAGAAAAATTAAAAGAAACAGTAAGGAGCTTAAATGTACATTATATAAAATGTGATAAAGTAACAACCAGAGAAACGGAAACAAAATTAAGAAACTCTCCTAATTGGAAAACCACAGGCCCAGATGCAGTACCTAACTTCTGGCTAAAAGTATTAATATCTTTACATGAAGATTTAGCCCTGAATATCACGACCTGGTTAACAACAGAAAAAATGGTAATCCTCCACAGGAGTGAACAAGCCATCCGTAAAACTATAGACCAATAACTTGCCATACAAAGATGTGCAGACAGAGTTTATAGTCTTTAGAAAAAACTCAATCATGTCAATAGATCAAAAAGGTAACAAAAGAAAGTCATATGGAACAAAGGGATCCTTTGTTGTTAAATAAAGCCATAATGGAAAATTGTAAACATGGGAATAATCTAAGAAAAGCTTGGATAAATTACAAAAAAGCATTTGAAAGCATCCTACATTCATGGAAAAAAGGGGTGCATACTGATTTATGAGATGCACCCTGCACTTGATCAGTTACATTATAGTGACCATAAAAATGTGGGAAACCACTTTGCAATTATGCCATGACAAAGGGCAAGTTGTTATCCCAGGGATAAAAATTCAAAGGGGATATTTAAGGGTGATTCTTTGTCACCCTGCTGTTTTGTCTCGCCCTTAACCCATTAAGCTGTTTACTTAACAGATTAGGTATTGGTTACAATATGGCTCCCAGAAAACAAACTTGCTTAAAGAGTTCTCATCTACTTTTTGTGGATGACTTTTTATATAGCTCATCAGATGAGTTGAAAGCACAATGCAAGTGGTTAAAACATTCTCAGATGTTATAAGAATGACATTTGTTCTTGATAAATGTACAAAAGCAAGGCTTAAAGTAGTAAGGTTGCAGTATTATGAAAATGTCAGCCTAGGACAGGAATGTGATATAATGGAACTTGAACAAGAAGGAATGCATACATATTTGGGAAGTGATGAAGGGTTGACAATAAAACTTAGTAAGGATTAGTTCAGAAGACTAAAACTAATATTAAAAACAGCCTTGGCATCTAGGAATAAAGTCCAAGCTATAAATCAGTTTGCTGTTCCTGTTTTGACTTGCAGCTTTGGTGTGATTGACTGGCTCCAAACGGTATTTGATCAGTTGGATAGAAAAACGCTTCACACTTCTCAAGTGATATATAAAAGTCAGTATGTACCAAGATTATATATCCCATACTGTACAGAGGTATGGGCCGCCTCAAAATTGATTTTTTTTATTTATTGGTATTTGATTACCAGGATAGTCCACTGGAAACTTGAAAAATTGATATAAATTGTACAAGTAGATGAGCATCACAGTTTCCATACAGATACAATTAAAAAAACCCACAAATATACATACAAAAATCAAACACTGTTGAACGAGAGCATTTATATAAAGGACATTATTTTAGGAAGTTCATAGGTAGGTACTAGGCTATCTGTCCTGGGGGCCTATATAAGCCTAGCCAAAAAGGTTCCCTGGCTTTCGCCACCCAGGAAAATTATTTTCCTGTGCCTCTGTCAAACAGTGCCACAGAAGTGATCCCCGGGGTGAATTTTCGATTTCCCATGCAGTCATCAAGATTTTTCTTAAAGAGGGACATTGAGGAGCTTTGCTTGACATGAATGGGTAGTTTGTTCCAGAGTATGGGAAGTCTCTGGGACAGGAATCTATCCCTCTAGCATGTTCTGTTTATTGTGGTGACAAGGTTTAGGTCCTTGGAGCATGTGGTTCAGAGAGATTGGGATTTCTTTAAGTGTAGCATGTCCAACAGCTCTGGGTTTGACATAGCTTTGTATGTTTGGCAGAGAACACCTCTGAGTAGGCGATATGCGACAGAATAGAGCTGCAGTTTTTTGAGACAGTCTGCGTATGGCATCTGTTTGAGGCCGGTAATCGTCTTAATGAGGTATTTCTGTGGCCTTTCCAATTGTTGTGGGTGTCTTGTGAGATACATGCCAAACAGGGCATTGTACTCTATAATGGGTCTGATGAGGGATTAGTAGAGAGGAACAATGACCTCCTTTTTTTTAGAGGAGAACCCTTTTGTGATGAGGTGTGGCACGAAGAAGGATTTCCTGACTACTGTGGCGATGTGGCTATCAAAGGAGAGACTACTGTCCACCTGTGTCCCAAGGTTTCTTATCACACTTTCAGTGTTTAGTGAGCTACCGCCTATGTGGTAGTTCATAGGTACCACGTTTTTCCCAAAGGGGATGACAGTGCACTTCTTGGCATTGAGCTTGAGGCCATGCCTTTGACACCAAGCATCTGTCTCTGTAAGGCCCTTTTGTAGAATGTCTTCATCATTAGGTGATTCTTTTATGGCTCCCAGCTGTCTGCGAACTTTGTTAGCCAACAGCCTTCTGTGTTGGCCTGCACTACAGAGAAGTAGATGCCGAACAGGAGAGGACCCATGTCCGAACCCTGTGGTACTCCACTCGTCACTGATCTGAAGTCGGACTTGAAGTCAGCTACTTTTATTGTGTGGGTTCTGTCATTGAACCAGTTGGCCACCCATCTTGTGACAGAGAGATTTATTCCCATTTGAGTGAGTTTATCTATAATTCCACAGTAGGGGATGGTATCGAAAGCCTTGTTGAGGTCAAGATAGGCTGTTTGCACTACCTTGCCCTCATCTATGGCTCTAGTGTCTGTTTCAAAGAAGTCAATCAGGTTTAGTAGACATGAACTATCTTTTACAAACACAAATTGAGTGGGGTCCAGGGTTTGGAAGTTACTTATGTCTTTGTTTATAAGCTCCATGGCCTTGCAGACCAGGCTCTTCAGGCTAATGGGGTGGTAGGTTCTGGGGTTTGTGGTGGCACCCCCTTTGTGGAGTGAAATAACCGTCGCTGTGTGCCATTCAGTAGGCACATAGCCTGTTGTGAGGCTATGATTGAAAATGTTACTTAGGTGGGGTGCCAGCTCGTTCTGCAGTTCATGCAGTATGCAGCCTGGGATGTTGTCTGGTCCCATGGATGCTGTTTTTTTGGCTTTGGAGAGTGCGGTCTGTACTTGTTCATCTGTGATTACAGGGGCTTTGCATTCTTCCGGTATTAAGATGGGCCCTTTGGAGGGTGAGAGGGGGGGTAAAGTTAGCACTGAACCTTTCTGCCAGGATGTTGGCAATAATGGTTGGTTGTGAATATTTAGTGCCATTGTGCAGTAACTCAGAGCAGATCTGAGTGTTGCCATTGAGATTCTTGACATAGCTGAAGAATGCTTTGTGGTTGTCTTTGGAATCAGTGGCCATTTTATTTTCATAACTGGCTTTGGACGATTTTATGAGGGATCTCAGCTTCTTCCTTGTGTTGTAACACGATCAGTAGACAGGAGGTAGGAGTAGAGTTAGCAGGAATGGATGGCTAAGGAAGGGGGGTGTGGATCAGTTGCAGCTCCAAATAGAAGATAGGTAGTTGTGTAATGAAGTTTTAAAAGGTGCAATGTTTGGACTAGATCTGAGAGTTATAGGAAGAGAGTTCCACTTTTTGGCAATAGTATAGGAGTTTGCCAGCTGGACTTTTAGGTTTATGAATCTGTAGAAGATGTTGATGGTCAGAACTAAGTGATCTTTTCGGTAGGTAAGTGGTGAAAAGAGAGGAGAGGGCAGGACATAATGAGGGCTTGCATACAATTTTGTGTGCTGCCATCAGTTGTATGTAGGAGAGATAGTGTGGTAATTCACGCCAGTTTAGAGAATGTAGTCCTATACAGTGGTGGGTAGAATAGGAGGCATTTGTTGAGAATCAGGCAATTTTATTGTAGCAAATTTCATTTGGATTCTAAGTTAGAAGGTAAATTTCTGAGTAATGGAGCACCATAGGTTAGAGAAGGTAGAGAGTAGGTGATGACTAGGCACATTTTACTAGTGGGGTAAGAAGGTAAGCCCAATTTTTGGTGAGCTTTTTTAATGTTAGGTTCAACATGAAGATGAAATTTAAGGTGTTCATCTATAATGACACCTAACAGTTTAATATGGGGGACTATTTCAATTGGTGTGTTGTTGTTGTTGTTGTTGTAGGAGAGTATAGTGAATTGGTCTTTGTTTAGTGGGGTGCGTGTCTTAGGGGTAAAAACAAGCAGCTTGGTTTTGTTGGGATTGTGCAGCAAGTAATTTTTGCTGAGCAAGTTTTCAATGGAGGGGAATGCTAGTTGAGTAATATGTTGGAGCTTGGGAATGGATTCAGCAGAGCAAATGATTATAGAATCATGTGCATATTGAATAAAAGAGCCATAAGTGAGAGAGAAGTGAAGCTTCCATTGAAGATGCTGAAGAGTAGGGGCCCCAGTATAGATCCTTGGAGTACCCTTATGGGGATAAGGAGATAGGAAGAAAGGGAGGAATTCCATTTAACTGCTTGTTGCCTGTTAGATAGATACCTTGAGAACCAGTTAAGTGAGGAGGAGGACCGTCCAATTTGTGAGAGATGATCAGAAGAAGGGGATGAGAAATGGTATCAAAGGCTTTAGAAAGGTCTAAGAAGGTGGATGAGACTTATTTACCAGAGTCCTTAGCCTTATTGATCATGTCCATGAAGGAGACAAAAGATTTATGCAGTGTCTTGGCCTGAATCCATGTTGTGTAGAAGATAGACTTTGATTGTTGGTGAGAAAGTCAAGAGGTGGACTCTGGACTCTGTATACCTTTTTCAAGAATCTTAGAAATAGGGGAGAGAATAGCAAATGGGTGGTAGTTGCAGAGGTCTGTGCGGTTGCCACCTTTATGGAGGAGTACAATAAATGCCATTTTCTAGGTTTTTGGGACGTAAAATTCAAGGATAGGTATACTTACAAGAATGTTAATGCGGTAAGCAATTGCATCTGCGACAACTCTTAAGTAATCTGTGGGCAGATCATCTGCTGCATTACAGCCTAGTTTAAGTTTGAGGACTAGGCGTTTTATGGTTGAAGTGGGAATAGGTTTTAAGGAGAAGGAGGATGCACAAGACTTGGGGAAATCAGTAGAATCATGAATAGATGGTGAGGCAAAGGTGTAGTAGGGGAGACAAAGGCATGAATGGCTTGTGGTAGAAGAGTTTGGTACAGTGTGGTGTTGGGTAATTTTGGATATAGTGTTGATACAATGGTTGTTGAAGGGAGTGGCTATATCTGGGTTATTTTTGTTGGGAAATGAAGTGGGTTGGCCGTAGTGCCATGGTTTAGAAGTGAGGAGATGCCTGTCCAGAATAGTTTTGGGTTATTTCTCTTGTTGGACTGGAATTTTAGGTAGTACTCATTTGTCCTCTTTGGTTATTTGTGTTTAACATGGTTATGGAGTTGCCTGTAATTTTGTATGGTGGTGGAATTTTTGTTTTTTTGCCATTGCTTCCATACTTTATCTGTATTTTGCATTACTTGTTTTGTTGATCTTGTTAGTCAAGGGGCTGAATTAAATTGATATATTTTTCATGCGGGGGGGGGGTTCTAGTTTATTTAGGGTTTCAAGGAATAGGTTGTTGAAGCAGTCTGACAGCTTCATCTAAGGGAATGATTTTTAGAATATTCCAGTTTGTGTTTTAATAAGTCAGTGAATGTTTGGTGGGGGTCAAAGTTGGTTAAATTCTGTGTATGTTTATAGTGATGTTCTTTTTGGGTGGAAGGGGAAGTTCTGAGGATAAAAGCTTAAACCAATGACCAGTAGCCTATCTAGGATGAAGCCTTCTGAGTGGGATTTGTTAAATCTAGTAGACGACGTAATTAGTTGGGTAAAGTGAAACAAATTTATATTAGAGGAAGTATGTTTTGAGCAGGTGTGAGAACAGTTTATATTTACATCTCCTAGAGTGATGGTTTCATTTTTGATTGTACTAGAGATCCAGGCAAGGATGTTCCCAAAGATGGGAATATTGTTGCCTGGGGGAATGTAAATAAGAACAATGCATATTTTCTTGGAGTTATTTATTTTTAGAAATTATATTAGAATTTCTTCAGTGATGAAGTTTGGGATGGAATTGAACAAGGGGGTTATGTAGTATGAACTAGGATAGAGGAGGGTGACAACATTTTTTGTGGTGTCTAGCTAGTCTAAGGATATTAAATCTTGGGTGTGGGGGATTCTGAGTCTTTTGTAGTTGATTTGAGACACGTTTCACTGCTGGCAATAATGTCAGTCGGTAATGGAAAGTCCAGACATGAAAGTCAGCTATTTTGTTACACATGCTTTGGAAATTGAGTGTGACTAGCTTTAGGGATTTGAAGTAGGTGGGTTGAGTATAGTGGGTAGCTGAGGTGGGTCCTTGGTTGGGTTGGATATCTCCACTGAGAGGAATTGTAAAAAAATTGGGTGCGTAGACTGGGCACTTAAACTAATATTGAAAACAGCCTTGGCATCTAGGAGTAAAGTCCAAGCTATAAACCAATTTGCTCTTCCTTTTTTGACTTACAGTTTTGGTGTGATTGACTAGACCCAAAAGGTATTGGATCAGTTGGATAGATTACATGTAATCATGAGACTGCATACATATCTGCTGACCTCACCAAATCCAAATATAGTGAAAGTTTTGCAACATGAGGAGAGGATGTTTATGAAGGCCTCTCTGGTTAGTTTGGCAGAAGCATTCAAACAGCAAGTGGGAATGAAAATCAAACCAGAAGTGGCAAAACTCAGCATGTGCAAAAAATATATAAGGAGAAGGAAAGACATGTGGAAAAAGCATAAATATAGTGGTAAGTATAGAGAGCTCCCGGAACATTCTTATGTTGATCAGGATCTGATTCTTGAATGGTTAAAGAAAGGTGAAAGGTTAATAATGGCAGCCCAGAATAGTGGCCTACGTACATATTTATTTATAAACTCCAGTGAACATGTGTGAGAAAAAGAAAAATGTGAGTTTTGTAAAAAAAGAATTGGAAACAGCTGCACACCTACACTCATGACTGAGGGCCTGTGCTCTGTAAGGCATAATAATTTTGCAAGACTGTTGCATTGGGGATTGTGCAAGCACTTCAGTATTGTAGTAGC
The DNA here is from genome assembly GCF_019279795.1 of Protopterus annectens. Classification (NCBI taxonomy): domain Eukaryota; kingdom Metazoa; phylum Chordata; order Ceratodontiformes; family Protopteridae; genus Protopterus; species Protopterus annectens. Next base: position 39,282,824 of record NC_056748.1, read on the forward strand.
TGAGAAGCATTGGAAACATGAGCTACAAAGTGTTATAGAGAATGATGGTTTATATCACATGGGATCACCCATTATCAATAGTTCCGAAAATAGTTGCGAGAAAACCAGATGTAGTAAAAAAATGAAAAGAAAACAAAAGAAGCATTGGTCATTGAAACTGCTACACCCAGTGATTACGGTGTCTTATGTACAGAGAAACACAAAGTCATAAAATACCAGGATTTGAAGTCAGAAACAAGGCCTTTGTGGAAGAAGGATAGCCAGACAATTCCAGTAGTAGTTGGAGAAATGGGTCTCATTAAAATAATTTAGAGTCTTATTTAGATATGCAACCAATACATGTAACTCCATAGGAATTGCAGGTGGATTTAATTCTGGGCATATTGCACATGCTCTGAAGATCACTTTTAGCTAACATCAAAGACTGAAACAAATTTAATTTCACGAACTGTAATCATACTTTGATTAGGAATGGAGTTCATTCCCGTCATGGTATCAGAAACCCCAAAAATGTGGAGAAATTAAATTGAGATAAAATAATACTACAAACTTACCTGATGCCATAAATAAAATGTTAAATAAATCTCAAAAGTATAGAACACCGCCCGCAGGACTTTTCATTTATAAATAAACCTCAGAAGTATAGAACACTGCCCACAGGACTTTTCATTTATAAATAAACCTCAAAGTGTAGAACACTGCCCACAGGACTTTTCATTCATAAAATCCTACAGAAACTACATAAAACCGTAGTCTGTGCACAACCTAGGCAAATAACATAACGCATAAATTATATATTTGTTTTTCATTTGCTGATAGTCCGACTGGGCTGCAAAGCCCCTTGTCATTTTTTTCATAGAGTCCTGGAGAGAAAAGCTCCAGTACAAAAAATCAAATAATGAATTCATGCAACAATGAAAAAAGTGTAGGAATATTAAAGTAATAATGACAATATATTATTCAAAACAGTTAAGGTATAATAAATAGATATTGGTACAGTAGATGAAGAGGAAGGTGGAGAGAGATGACCGAGGTAAACAAAAAACAAGATACAAGTTTGGCGGAAGAGAGATAAGAATATTAAAACATAAAAGGGAAAGGAGAAAAGAGGGGGAAATGGATAGAATATGTTGACAGGAATGGTTTGAGTGATGTGCGACGTAGCTGGTACTGTAAGGTTAAGGAAGTCAGTTCGTGACTCGTAGAAATTTGTTCCCTAATCATAGCACTCACCAGATTGTTGGCCTTCGTGTTCTGCTATCCTCTGAAATGTAACTACAAGCACATCCATGTCATTATTAGGGTGTAGCTTTGACACACATGAATTGGCATTATGCCTTACATTCTTATCTGAGGTTTTTGCATCCATTTAGGATTGGGATGTCTTGTTGTAAGGCAGTACGGTTTTGCTTTTGTGTTGCCACTCTTTTATCTAGGCTTTGCATTATCTGTTTGCTGGTCTGTTGGTCTCACGTTGTTCAGCACGGTTTTGTTGTTATGCCGGATGTACCAGAAGTGATCTGGAAGATGTCTGATATGTTACTGTTGATAAGGTGTTCAGAGCGGACCAGTTAAACACCTTTCTAGGCAGACCACTCCTCACATTCAGTAGCCCCTCTTTTTACTTATTGGTTCCCCTTATTTCTAAGGAGCTTGTTTTGATGCTTCCCTTTTCCTGCTAGCGTTATTCACTAATTATTTTATTTATTATTTATTTGTTTTTTTATTTGAATTTGTTTACCAGGTTACAGCATTGATTATCCATGGACATTTTTTAGGCTTAGCCTGAGAGTGCTGAATGGTTAAGTGACTTGCTCAAAGTTACACAGTTAGGAAATGGAGACCGAAGTAATCAAACCCTGGGCCACTGGACTACAGGAAATGGCTTATTTAATCCTCTGCACCAAATGCCAAACTAGTACTCTGTTTCTCTAACACATCTGTGTATGTATAATATGGAACCAAGTCAGATGAGCCGAATACAGGGCTGAGATAACAGTCAGGATTCAGCAAAAGTGGTCATGTCAGAAAATCTGCATCAGTGCAGTTTGCAGATGCAAACAGCTGTATTCTGTCACCATGCAGAGCTGGTTTCTCAGTGTGTGTGTTTGCATTTGTGTGTCTTTTTATATTGTGGGATGCATTTGCTGGCAAATGTCTAAACACCAAACTGTATCTCTATTTTTGAATATTTAGTTGGAGTAGTCATTGCCAACGCACTTTTAACATCCAGTAGCTGTTCACCATATGCTAAATAGCCAATCTGATGGATGGAGATCACTTAGTAGAACATTCCATCGTTTTCTCTTGAGCAGCCTACCAGGTTCTCAAGTATGTACGCAAACCCACGTTGTTTGCCTCACAAGCTGAAATCCTGTCATGGTGTGAGTGGAATATAGGAACCGTACCAGGAAAATGATCATAGGAACAATGAGATGTCTAGCTATATGCACCTTTAAGCAGACTCGCTTAGAAGTTCTTGCCATCCTTTACATACATGTAATAGTGCTTACCTCCCAAATCGAGCAGGGTCGAGCAGGGCTGTACATGGCAACCGAGGTGTAAATTTGTGTCTGCCCATCCATTCATCAAAACTTGCCTTAAAAATAGCTATAACAGCCATAGTACATTGACCTATAGTGGTAACTTATTCCACCGGCTGGGAATATGTTGATTTATGAACCTCTCTCTCCAGTGAGTCTTGTTTATTTATTGTTGTAGAGTTAGGCCCTTAGTGTGAGTGTTTTTAGAGACACCAGTTTTGCAAAGAACTGGAGATCAGTTAGGCTCGGGTCTTTTATGGCCAAAAAAAGCAAGGCACAGATTATCATGGGGCAGCCAAAGGGCTACTGTGTGTAAGGAGACTGCAACTAATCTGTCAGGATACTTAAAGGATTTAAGGCCTTTAATATTCTTGTCTGTCATGTATGTGTGCTCTGATGAGTTTAAATCTGTGCTGAGTGGATTTCATTATGTAGCAGTTGTCTGATGTTCTGCTTCAGATCAGACACAGAGACTTCTTTATGCATTTGCCTTCAGTTCTGCATTTAGTATTACTGCAGTCTTAAAGATTTATGTTGGGAGCTATTTTGGTGGGTGTGTGTGTGTACACACACACAGACATATATATATATATATATATATATATATATATATATATATATATATATACACACACACACACACATGTATATGCACATGCACATATACTGTAAGCCTAGTGCCCTGTAGAATGATACTGTTTTACAAGTGGGAAAAGCTGATAGCTGTGTTTTTTTACATCCAAAGTGAAGTGTACACTCTGTACTTTGATATCCTGGTGTGCTGTTTAAGGTTCTTTAACATTTGCTAATTGAAACAGAGGATAGCCTTGCATGGAGTACTACACTGTGTGATACTGGAGCTGATAGAATTTGGCTCTTCAAGTTAGCTTTTCTGCAACTGTACAGTGTAAAGTGCTGTAATATACAGGCAGAAGATTCCACGCAGCTTTCTGATGTGTTTGTGGATGCCACTCTTTGATCTTATTAGGGGCTGTCGTCTTCTTTTTTCATCTTGCTATCAGCATGTGATAGTTAGAGACCCCTTAGATCTCTTGTATCTTAGGAACAGCATTCCATCTGTGACCCGTTGACAGTTTCAATAAGTTTGGTGCCTGTGTGTTTGAATTTAGTCTCTGAACAAACTGCTTGGACCATGAGACTCTCCTTAAGCCTGACAGAGAGCTGTCAACTAGCTTTACTATTTCAGTGGTATATTGTCTGGCAGAATTAGGCTTACTGCATTGTTAAATGGAATGGTTTATGTTTCAAACATGATTCAGACACAGTTGTGATAACCTCTGCAGCCAAGTCGGACATCACAGTAGAACAGGTCTTGAGAAATAAATAACTGCAGATTAAAGGTTAAAGAGTATGCAGCTATTTTTTTAAAGAATCAAAGGGTGGGGATTCCCAGATAACCTCTACTGAACTTTTTGCGTTAACAATGTAATTTAAACATGTATGAATTGTTAAAGCTTTGCTGTCCAAATCTGTAAGCATTCGGACCTAGAAATCAATATCATGAAATGCACAGTGAAACTATCAACACATGAATTTTCAACAGCCAGTTAAAAAGGGACCTGAAGGATGCACTGGGCTTTGCCTCATGCCCTGCAGCAGTGTTTTTTTTTTTACTTCTTTCATCTTGTCGCAGTGTCTCCTCCCTTCTCTAAACTAAATGTAATTTGTGCCCATAGGATTTCATTTGCTAAGAAACACCTTTGAACAAATATATAAGTGAACAGTTCAGAGTTGTTGAGAAAGCATACAATTTTTGAGTTTGGTAGATGGGGGATTATGTCAAGGTTGGCAAAGACCTTTGTAAATTCAAAAGCTCACTACCTCAACTGTTTTAAACTTAAAATGAAAAGCTGTTCTGGAAACTCTGATCTCAGCAGCCATGACAAGGCATTTCTGCTTTCCTGTCACTTTCCTTCCTTTCCAGCTTTTTAGGCCGTCTTTCATTCCTGCTTTAAGCTTTTGTTGATTTTCTCACAGGGATGCTTTCTGCACCTGAATATTCATCTGCTCTCACTCTGCACTTAGCAGGTGTCTGGACTCCTTTGAGGCTCTTTCTTGACATATTGTTTCCTTCTGTTCTTGCTTTCACTTGAAAGAATATGTCGTAATCCATCCTTTTCTGACAGTAACTTTGAGATGGAAGCCCTGTCTGATATTGGAACATTTGGCAGAGTTTGAAAAGCTTTGTGGAAGCTTTTTTTTTTTTTAATATTGTTAAGAATGCCGTCTGGATTCAGATGTATTTACTAACTTCTGCTTTGTCGAACTTGCTGTGTTTGATGCCACGCTGTCTATGTTAGCTAGGTCTTTGGTCCAGCAACTTAATGTCGCTGCATGGGCATTTTAAAAATGTGTTAGCCATTTTTCAAGTTGGTGAAAGTGCTGACTACAGGGTGTAACCCTTCTTAGAGACAGAGTTGCATTACTTATATGTTTATTTTATAACTATAAATGTCTTTATTCAGGAATATGTTCACATATGTGCAGGTGAATTAGCTCTGAAGGATAAAATAATTTTAATTGTCATTTTTTATTCATTTTCTTCTCAAGATAGAATATAGTCTCATATAGTCTAGTACTTATGTTTGAACCAATATTCACATGACTAAGGTGCAGCGGTAGTGTTGTCGCCTCACAGCAAGAGGTTCTCCAGTTCGATTCTCGGCTGGGGTGCCTTCTGTGCAGAATCTGCATGTCCTCCCTGCATTCGTGTGGGTTTCCTCTGGGTGCTCCAGTTTCCTCCTACGTCACAAAGACATGCGTCTGGATTTCTCCCTGGGCCTCCTCTGAAAATTGGCTTTGTTCCAAGTCAGACTTCCCAGTAACAAGTGTTAAATAAATAAATGGATTTGAATGAATAAATCTGGAGCATTTCTCCCCAGGCCTCCGCTGAAAACAGGCTCTGTTGAACCTAGTCGGACTATCCCGGTCAACAAATGTTAAATAAAAAAATAAAATAAATAAAAAATAAATAAAGCATGTTGTTCTATCATATTTGCTGGTTTGTGTTTTTTCACTGCACAAACCATTTGTCAGGTTCACAGTCAAAGCATAATTTAAGTCAGATTAATGTTTGTTCCACTTTGTATACCTATGCAGATTGAACTGTAGCAGAAATAGACCTACTCCATTGCTGTGATACACCTCTAAGAGGTATAAAAATACATGCCTCAGCAAAGACCAAAATCTGCTAACTAATAGATTACTCTCCCACAATTATCCTTTCATGAAGGTATGCATGTGAGTTTGGTGGTAAGTAACCTCCTTTCCCTTCATCTAGGGGAAAATGCTGATCAACCTTGGAGTCACGTTTGTTGTCATACAAAATATTTATTTTATTTTTTAATTTGATTACCAGGTAAGTGTCTTGTCTATTGATCCTTTTCTGGTCAAAGTCAGTAAAAAAAAATATATGCAGTGGAAGTAGTGCAATTGGTAGTATGCTTGCCTATGGTGCAGAAGCCTGTGGGTTCTATTCCCACACTAGGTAGATTGATTGCTGGCACTGTAGTGCAGCATAAGGGGTGTGGTACACTCTTGAGTGTGCCATCCTTCAGAGGAGATGTTAAACCAAGGTCTCATCTGACTGAGTTGCGGGTAGTTCAGGTGGATGTAAAACATCCCACAGCACCTATCGAAAATAGTATGGGAAATTCCCTGATGCCCTGGCCAGACTTCCTGTAGAAGAAATAGTACCACCTTGGGTCTCCCCTGAAAAGAGGTTACTAGCCTGGTGGGAGTAACCTGGACAACAAAGGATAATTAAGTAATATAAAAAATATATCACACACAAGCACACACTTACATATACCAGTTCCAGGGCTTTCACTAGTTACTGTCCGTCATGCTGTCGTAGTGACAAGTTACTTCCTGTATCAGGCTATGAAGTACGTATATCGGCATTTACCAGCAGTCGTCGCTAGCTACTCTCCATCATGCTGTCATAGTGACAAGTTTCTTCCTCTATCAGGTTATGAAGTACTTATATCAGCATTTACTTGTCTAAAATATGTGAGCCAGTGAGAAGACTTTCTGTTCCCCTGGTTCATCTCACAGGGTAAAAGCAAGAATGGAAAAGTAGACTGTATAACAAAACCTAAGTGAGTCTGTATTCCAGTGTTATGGTCAGCCTGTTCTTTTTTGGAAGGAGTCCACCCATTTAGTGTTATTCTGTGGCTGTATTAGGGCCTTTGGGTCAGTGGTGGCACTGGGTCCAGGGTCTTTGGCATATCCATGGGAGCACTGGCAGAGATGAGGTTCTGGAAAACTGGGTACCAGAGCATCCTGAGACAGTGGTTAGTTTACTGCCATGGAGACATGGATCGTAGTGGAGACTAGGAGCAAGTGACTGCAGTGTATCTTGGGGTAACTGCTGTTATGGTGCTGTTGGAGCTCTGCATATGGATGCCTGTGAAGACATAGGACATTGGATTTTAAGGGAGTCTTGGGAACAGGAGCTGTAGCAGTGCCTTGGAAACATTATCCACGTTGAGTCACTGGAAGCATTGGAATAGCAGGACCGTAGCTGGCATCCTCGATTAGTATATATAGTGGGAGACAGGGAACATTACCTACCATGGCTCCTTGGGACCAGTGAGTATGGTAGAGGCCTTGGAAGCAGTGGCTGTAGTGGTATCCTGAGACTGTGGGTATGGTGGGGCTGTGGGGATTGTGGCTACAGTGAAGCCATGGCAATAGGGTGCAGCATGATGTCATCCATGACTCATCTGATTTGTCACTAGCCACTGTTGCCAAAGTGATAAGCAGTAAATCCTATCCAAAAAGGAAGTCATTTAGTGACAGGGCTCCTGCCACATGTCTATCTCGTACTGTGCATCAGGCTTCAGGCCTGAGCTATTCATGTACCAGAGACCTATGGTATTGCTTCATACTACAGAGCTGCTTAAGAATACATTAACTCTTTCATTGCTAATGAATTAATATTTTATTTTAGCATGCTTTTCAGAAGTTACACACTACAATTCACAGGCAGAATATGCAAAATTTAAAATGATAAGACACCATAAAAATTGCATAAAAAAATTGAAACTACTTCAATAGTTGTGGAAGACTGTTTTACCAGAATGTGCATTTTTAAAACAATCCTTAAAATTTCATTTTCAAAGTTTTTTCCCAGCTCATTGGTTTATTTAAACTATAATAAGTAAATTTAGACTTATTTGTCCCATAATCTCGCACATTTATGTGCACTTCTGTATATATAGATATAAATTATATGTGGGTCAAATAAAATATATGGGGGTCAGTGGTATCAATTAATGTCTTATCTGGTACTGCAGGGCTTGGGAACTAATTTTGTGATGAGTGTCAAAAGTTCCATATTGTATGTTATAAGATTGTTCGTGGTTTTTTTTTTTTTTTTTTTACTTAGACCCCAACATATTCCTTTTAACCATTTTAATGTTTATTTACAGTCCTGTTTTCCACTCATTTCAGTGGATATCGTTTTGAATTTTTGTTGTAAGGTATTCAGAGCTGCAAGCGTTTCACTTTTACTCTCCTTCAGTTTGTTTCGCTGTGAGTGCACAGGACAATGTTTTTGAGAAAGTATTCTGAATGCTTTGTTTTATTTTTATATGTGCTGGTTTGTTGGTTGCCGTAGTGTTGTACTTTATCTGCAGTTTGTAATATGTGAGGCTTATTTGAAAATATGCCACTGTTTTCTGAGTCAGGCTGTAACAGATATGTGAGCTGCACTTAAGCCTTGTAAAATGTACAGCAGGTAAACTAAAGATATGTAATTTATTCAGCATTATGTATCTTTTGCAGTGGCGGGAGAATATGTGAGAACTTATGACTTTTTGCTATGAAATGAAAGATCATATCCCTTACTATTCTGAAAGATTTCTGTGAATCACTCAAGGGTCACACTCATAAATATGTCTGTGTCATTGGTTTGATAATCATGGTTAAACCATGCATTGCAAGCATGTATACCCTAAGCTCTACTGCATTCATTTTTGCTTTTTACATATTCTAAAGTCCTGCCATTTATTTCCCAGATATTAATCTACAGCTTTTACTTTGTCTATATCGTCTAATGATTCACTTTTCTGTCCTTCCTTTCCTTAATTACACTGCCATTCACTGCATTTCTTGTTTTTTAGACTCCTCACTCTTTTTAACCTTTCCTGCCTCCACTTTGTTCAGTCTTATTCTTTACCTTTGTTCTATTTGTAACTTTGATTTGCACTATTGTCTTTCTAGACCATTCTGTTGGCAGCCTGTCTAAATCTCTTCTGCATTTCCTCTTTTGAATTATGTGAATCCAGTGAATTTATGCCTTATCTGTACTTTTTATAACAATCCCACTTTGTTTGCATTTTATTTGCTGTTTGTTGTGTATATATGTTATACTATTTATGAGCTGTATGTGACTATTGCCTTGTATCCTGTTGTAAGTATATTTTATTGTGCTTTGTCTTTCTAATTTTCATTTTAGGGCTGTGTCATACCTGGAAAGGGTCCTTGGACCAGTGTGCTTACCAAATTGTTAAATAAAATGCATAAAGTTTGTAAACTAAGATTGGATCATCCTTCCTGTGGATAAAAAATAGTTATACCTAAGATATAAAAAATGGGACAGCAAGCTAAAGAGCCATAAAGAACAATTTAAGGATGCTTTGAGGATAGCCAACTCAGGCCAGTAAACAAACTCATTAATGATGGAGTTGCTACATATCCGTAAGTCAAACTCCAGTCACGCAACCCGCACGCAAGGCCTTAACCTGGTCTGTGATGTTAATAGAACTTGTTGGCGGAGTAGATTTGTATCCCAAAGACTTGCGCATCTGTGGAATAGACTCCCTCCCCATGTCAATCAGAGTACCTCTCTAGCCCTCTTTAAGAGGAACCTGGACGACTGGATGGGAAACAGAAAATACAGCCTTGGGATCCCACCTGTGTCCCTGCTGGATAGGGGAAACAGGTGCTGACTTTGAGGGAACATGGACAAAATTCTTGTCTAGGCTTATAAGGGCCTCCGGGCCAATAGCCTAGTATTACCCTGTGAACCTATGAACCTATATGTAAGGTAGACTTTGACCAGTTGCGTCTTTAATGTGAATGAAAATAAATCAATCAAAATAGCCGAGAAACAATAAGAACAGAAGAAATTCCCTGGGCTGAGACTTTTCTTCTCTTCTGCTTGGTCTGTACCTAAAATGTTCTGAAAATTCAGGCAGTTATGCTTAGGATTTAACAGTTCCCTCTCAGATAAGAATAGCTGGATAAAGTGACGTGCTATAGACAGGTATTCTGTTTCCTCCAATCTGTTTGTTCAGGAGGATTATTTCTTGTTACCATGTGGAGTTTCCTGTCTTTTGGTATAATTAACTGTTAACACTGTATTGCTCACCAACACATTTCTAAGTAAAGTTGTTTTTATTTATTCACTTTTAAGCAGTTTCTGACTGGTTGCATTTTACTTGTTTATTAATTGATGAGGGTATTTATTGAGAGTATTTATTGCTGAATATTGGCAGGCTGCTGGCCTTCATCTCTAAATGGCCAGTGTTTAGTGACGTACTACCTTTTGTGATTATTACTATTATTTAAATTAACAAGAGTGTAGCAGTAACTGGGAGGTCCCCATCCTGATAATCTAGGGTAGTGTTTTTTACTAGCTTTCTACCATGAGCCAGGACATTAACAACCTTCCTTGGGAAGTGTGTGATTTTAAAAAGGATGGTGGATGAGTGGCAAGAACACCTCCTGAAATGAGAGTAGTGAGAAAGGGATGTGAGGAATTAGGCCAAAGACTCTGCTTGGTGGCATGCTCAGTGTTAAACCTATTCTGGGATGTGGAAAGTGCAGCACTATACCCAGACCTGTTGTTACCAGGCTGTACTGAGGAAATTGTTTTGTGATTCTCTGATGTGGGCCTTTTTAATCATTTAATCTGTTTGGCACCAGTAGTTTGATTTGTGAGACCATGCCTCTGGCGGCTATCAGATTTAAGAGATTAACATATTTAGATCTTACTAGATTTAAATTTAGTAATGGATAGTCCCTGACCAGTTTCTGCCTTTTTATCACATTGGTTGGAGGTGGTGGAATTCAAAGCCCATCTGTCTGCAACTGCCACCTCTCTTCAAATCTGTGGGAGAAGTAGGTCTGGCCTGGTTTATTTACTTTTATTAGGGCATTATAATCAACCTGTATATATATTTAGATGATATAATCATCTTACAAATTTAAACCTGTGTATACTTTTTAGATGAAAAAAATCATCCTACAATTTTTTTTAATATTTAAACTTTGTACTAGATATGGATTGTTATTACACCCTCTATTAGTAGCCCAAGGTTAGGATAGATGTGTATATTCATTTATTTATTTGAGAGATTGGTTTTTTTTGGTCATTAACTGAGATAGAACACTGGTCCTTTTGGACCATTTTCAAGTTTAGCCCAAGATTGTTAACCAACAAATGTATAAGACCACATACAACTGGGCAAACACTGGTTAAAAGTTCTTGCCACTAATTAAAAGCACATAATAGTGGTCACCTCCCAAACTGAGCGGGCCCATAAATAACAATCCTGGTGCAAAATGGAGTGCAAAATGTGTATTTTAACAGTAGTTACAGTGGCTGACAACATTTACAAACACACAACATGCACGGTAACAGTAATTATAGCAGACAATGAAATTTATAAACCCACAAAGGGATGCATAAAGTAATTTTCTGATTCCCCCTTTGTCTTATTTTGGAGAACAAAGCTTGTTCATGCAGGTAGCTGGCATAATGCATAGAACCAGCAGTCCATCATAGGAGACACATACATGCACGCATCGAACTTCACAACCAGGTACTGTGGGAGGCAAGAGTAACCGCTGTATCAGTATGTGTCCTATTTTACATGTATAGTTTATTTAAATTTTATTGAAAATGTGTTATTTCTGTCCATAAATGATTCTTTTTAGGAATGACTCAAAATTTGGAAAAATGTATCCAAAACTACAGATGTGATGTGCAGTTAGTTGCAGGCCTTGTATTAATGGCTGAATAGTATAACCTCAGAGTAGTAATGGGGGGTTGTACCAAGAGCAGGAGAGTACGTTAACATATTGGCAGCTACTACCACAGCAGATGTTAAAGGATGATGGCATACTGGTAAAACACTGCCCCAGTTCAATACAGGTGCCACCGATGCAGTAATGCATGAGCAAACCACAGCAAAAGTTGACAGACTGCAGACAAGACAGAGAAAGTACATGAGTAGCTGAGTGGGTGAGCTAATGCAAAAATCCTAGAGGGAAGCTTTTTATGCACCCGTTAAAGGGTTTCTGTTTGTGGAGCACAGATTTTTATAATCAACATAATCAATAGGCTAATGTAGTACACACACTAGGAGCCAACCAGTGTAGCAACTGCCTCATGTTCACTGACAACCCTGTACTCCTAGCCAACAGAAACTCAACATGTGAGCGATACAACTATATTAAGAGCCTTGAATCCATGCTTTCTCACACACTAGTCAGTACATATAATAATGAGTGGGTTGTCATGATACAAACCTCCCCTCCTACTCCACCCAAACGCACATCAGACATACCTATGTATGTGGAGGTCCTCACCAGAAGCATACTTAAATACCAGACCTCCTAAACACAAACACAAGCATGCTACACATAATACTTCCCCTGCATGACACAATAAACATAATAGCTCATGCACCAGTCTCTCACCTGTCAAGCCCTTAAGGCAAAACAGAAAACCAAACATATTGGTCAAAGGTGATTCCATCGTGAGACACACGGATGTCTCCCTCACCAGGCTGGATAAGGAAAAGGTCATGATCAGCTGTCTGTCAGGTGCTACGATCCGCTAAATCACACATGCACACAAGTCTGTCAACAACAGGTACTATTATGACTCTCATAGTCCTTGTTGGTGTGAACAAATTGAGACATACCTCTGTGGACTATATGAAGAGAGACATGGCTGGGCTCTCAGATTATGTGTCTCAGACAGGTATGTTCCTAGCCTTAAGCAGCATTTTACCTTCACCTAGGATGATGCCTCACTACAAACAAAAAATGAATGACTTCAATAATTGGCTTAGTGTCTGGTGTCATTCTAAGTGGTATGTGTCAGCCTGTGATGACAAAACTGACAGACCTCGATTCTTTTCTAGAGATGGTCTTCCTCTGTCATGCCTGGGATTTCGGGTATTGGCTAAGGATCTTGCCACCCCCATAGTGCCTTTTTTAAGCAGTGTCTCAAGGACAAAATTCCCGATGTAAAAACTTCATCTAAAACAGCCTCAAGGTTATGCTGCTAAACACCAGGAGTCTTAACATGAAACTGCACTCAATGGAACCAGTCCTCATCTTGGAGGTTCAAGGCTGTGGAGAGTACCCCAGCCATACTGGGTTACACCTCCTTCCACATGTTAAGACCACAAACTGAAGGCTTGAAAACTAAAGAAAGTGGTGTATCAATATTCATTATAGATAAGGACACCTCCAAATTGGTTAAACAATATGATTCCCTGGAGACACTTCAGGTGCAATTAACTGCTGGTAGGACACCTATTCAAGTCATTGCCAGCTACAGGACCCCCTCCATGAATCAGGACACCCACTCTGCCTATTTGCATCTGCTTGAGTCTATCAAGATACATCCAAAAACCATGGATTTTGGAGACTTTAACTACCTATCCATTGATTGGGTAAATTACTCATGCTCAAACTCACTTGCCCAAAGGTTCCTCAAGTTTAACTCCAATGCCCTGGTCAAGCTGGTTGACACTCCCACAAGGGGTCCCAACATCCTGGTTCTGGTGCTTACCAATATGGGGACCACTGTAGCACCCCCACTGTGTGGTCTTCCCTGGTGAAATCTGACCACAAACCAGTCTCATTCATAGGTTCATAGGTTCATAGGTTCATACTAGGCTATCTGCCCAAGGGCATTTACAAGCCTAGCCCATAGTTTTGTGGCTTACGCCACCCCTTTAGTATGGGGAACTATACCCATTATTTCGCTGTGCCTCTGTCGAGCAGTGACACTGAGGTAATCCCTGGGGTATATCTGCGATCTCCCATCCATTGGTCAAGATTTCTCTTGAACAAGGCCAGCGAGGTGCTCTGCCTCACATATACCGGGATTTTGTTCCACAGCATAGGGAGTCTTTGGGTGATGAATCTATCCCTCCAGCACGTCCTATTAATAGCCGTGTCGAGGTTTAAGTCTCCCGCCCTTGTGGCTCTGATGGATCTAGATTTTGTGAGGTGAAGCATATTCATCAAATCTGGGTTTGACATGGCCTTGTATGTTAGGCAAAGGTCACCTCTGAGCAAGCGGTAAGTGACTGAATAGAGCTGGAGTTCTTTCAGTCGGGCAGCATAGGACAGATTTTGAGACCCTTTATCCTTTTGGTGAGGAACTTTTGTGGCCTCTCCAGCTGCTGCAAGTGTCGGGTCAGATACATTCCGAATGGGGCATTGTACTCAATCATTGGTCTGATGAGTGATGAGTAGAGGGAGACAATGACCTCCCTTGATCTAGATGAGAATCCCTTCATGATAAGGTGGGCAATGTAGAAGGTCTTCCTAACTACTTTAGCTACATGGGTGTCGAATGACAGACTACTATCAACCTGGGTCCCCAGGTCCCTGATAACTTCTTCTGTGCTCCGTGGATTGCCACCTATTTGGTAGCTAGGGGTAACCTTGTTTTTCCCGAAGGGTATGACTATGCATTTTTTGGCATTTAACTTTAGGCCATGGCTCTGGCACCAGTTATCCGTTTCTGTGAGACCCTTCTGAAGGATATCTGTGTCAGATGTGTTTTCTACTATGGCCCAGTTTGCAGTCATCTGCAAACTTTGTCAGCCATAACCCTCCTGTGTTTGCTTGTACTTGAGAAGTAGATGCCAAACAAGAGTGGGCCTAGGACTGAGCCCTGTGGGACACCACTTGTGACAGGCTTTGAGTCTGACATGGCGCCAGCAACTCTGACCCTGTGGGTTCTGTCACTCAGCCAGTTTGCAACCCATCTTGTGATGTATGGGTTAATATTTAAGCTGATGAGTTTTTCAATGATACCCGAGTGGGGTATTGTATCGAAGGCCTTCGCCAGATCGAGGTAGGCTGTATGGACTGCCTTTCCCTCATCAATGGCTTTGGTGACTGTTTCGAAAAAGTCAACCAAGTTTAAAAGGCATGATCTGCCTTTGACAAAGCCAAACTGGGTTGGATCCAAAGTCTGCAAATTCCCTATGTCTTTATTTATGAGGTCCATTATGATCCTCTCCATGGCTTTGCAGATAAGGCTTGTCAAGCTAATGGGCCGGTAATTTCCAGGGTCGGTGGAGGCACCGCCTTTGTGAAGTGGGACCACAGTTGCAGTGCGCCACTCTCTGGGTACGTATCCAGAGGTAAGGCTCTGATTAAACAGCTGTCCTAGCTGTGGGTTTAATTCCTCATTGAGTTCGTGGAGCACACAGCCGGGGACACCATCAGGTCCCATGGATGCTGTGTTTTTTGCTTTGGAGAGAGCAGTTCTCACTTGGGCGTTGGAGATGTTTGGGGGGCTGCAATCATTTGGTATAGATATCTCTCCTTTTGGGGAGGGGAGAAGTTTGCACTGAACCTGTCAGCCAGTATGTTGGCAATGTCCGTAGGATCAGTAATCTTCACATCATTTTGAACTAGTTCTGAGCATATCTGGGAGTTTCCTCCCAGGTTTCTAACATAGCTAAAGAAGGCCTTATGATTGTCTTTTGAGTCTTTAGCTATTTTTCTCTCAAAATTTGCTTTGGATGATTTTATGAGAGCTCTTAGTTTTTTACTTGTAGTGATCAAGGGTGTCTTACCTTTTAAGGATTTTGCTCTATCTTGTAGTAGCTTCCTCCTTTTGTTGTAGAGTTTGTTTATGGCTGGGGTCCACCAGACTGGACGCTTGCCTTTGGTACAGAGAGTGTTTATTTTGCTTGGGATTGCCTTATCCATGCAGTCCTGCAGGTGCTGGTAGAAGGCATTTGTAAGTGATTCAGCGGCATGTGTACTGTTTTCCATGCTCGGGGCCCTTAAAGGAGACCACACTAGTCTTTAGAAGTGTGAAGTCGGCTTTCGAGAAGTTCTTTACTGTGGTCTTTTTTTTTTCAGGTGGGGGTGGGATGAGGACCTCCAGCGAGATTAGTTTGTGATCTGATCTCACCAGTGAGGGGTATACTTCGGTGTTGAACATTGTGCTCCCATGTTCGTGATGATGAGGTCAAGTATGTTATCTCCTCTTGTGGGGATGGTAACTAGTTGTTCCATGGCATTTGAGTTTATGAATTCCAGGAACTTTTGGGCTAGGGTGTTTGGGCTTGAGTAGTGTTCCCAGTCTATATTAGGGTAGTTGAAGTCACCTAGTATGATGGTGTTTGGTGATACATTTATCCCCTCTAGTGTTTTCAG
The DNA here is from genome assembly GCF_019279795.1 of Protopterus annectens. NCBI lineage: Eukaryota > Metazoa > Chordata > Ceratodontiformes > Protopteridae > Protopterus > Protopterus annectens. The sequence continues at coordinate 39,298,825 of NC_056748.1, forward strand.
GAAGGCCATGTGAGGTTCCTGAGTTTGTGAGGGTGGCCTGTAACATGCTACAATTTGCAGAGCAGTCTTGCCTATGGTTAATTGCACCTGGATGGTCTCCGATGCATCGTGCGTTGCAACCAGTCTTGAGGTGTGGGAGTCCTTGATGAATATGGATACACCCCCTCCTTTCTTGGTATTGTCCGGATTTTGGGGCCGGAACGCATGATATGAGGTAAAACCTGATAGTGCTGGGGTGCTCTCAGGAGCCTTGAACCAGGTTTCTGTCACAGCACAGACATCAATGTTCTCCATACTGAGAAGGGCCTCGAGTGCGTGCATTTTGAGATTCAGACTTCTGGCATTGAGCAGCATTACGCTTAGTTTTTTTTCCTTTTTTGTGTTCTAGGGTGGTAGGTTTAGAATTTGAGCCTTGCCTAAAAAAGGCACTATGGGGGTGGCAAGAGCCTTTGCCAATATCCGGAATCCCAGGGGTGACAGGTGCAAGCCGTCCCTTGCGAAGCAGCGTGGCTTGTCCAGCATGTCATCCCAGGCAGACAGACACTGGATCCCCTTGGAATGACACCAGTGTTTAAGCCAATTGTTAAAGCTGATCATCTTATCTCTGTATTGTGGCATCATTCTTGGTGAAGGTAGGATACTGCTCAAGGTCAGGGTCATACCTGCCTGGGCTACATAATCAGAGAGCTCCTCGATGTCTCTTTTCATGTAGTCCAAGGAGGTACGTCTCAGGTCGTTTACACCAGCGTGGACAATGACTGAGTCGTATTTGTACCTGCTGTTGAGAGACCTGAGTGCTTGCGTTATGTGGCGGATTCTAGCGCCCGACAGGCAGCTTACTGTGACCTTCTCCTTACTCAGTCTGGTGAGCGGGACGTCAGTGTGTCTGACTATGGAGTCACCAATGACTAGTGTGTCTGGCATTTTGTTTGGCCTTAAGGGCTGTGACTGTTTGAGACTCTGACTGTGAGGTCTATGTGTTGCAGGTGATGTGTTCTGAGGTGGTGGTAGTTTGGGTGTCTGCTTTGGTGGCCTCTGCTGTTTTGGTAGATTTTTGATCAGAGCCTCCGAGTATGTCTTTGTGTGTTTATGTGTATGATTTGAGGTTGTGATGGTACTATGTGAGACTGAGTCTATAGTGTGTGTGGTAACCTTCTCCTCCTGACTGGTCTTGCCAGTCCTATGTTGAGAGAGCTCAGCCTCCAGTTTGGCTGTATAGTTGCATCTCTCGCATGTATTTGTGTTTTGTGGGAGGAGGAGAGGGTTGTCTGTGTACATGAGGCAATTGTAACATTGCCTCAATATTCCCAGGTTCACCAGCTGAGCAGGAGAGGACACTAGCAACTGATCCCTCGACATGCTAGAAGGAATAGACAAAAAAAAACTTTAAAGAAGATTCCGGGGGACGTGGATGACCGAGAAGTGGGGGTTTGCCTTTTTGGGGTACTATCTATGACAAGAGCACCGTATCAAGGTAATAAGTACTGTAGGAGCAAGTGCTAGGCTTAACAGATAGAGAATAGTCTACTTGGAGTTAAGTAGAGATGATCTTTTTAGTTATAGTATACGCTGATTAGATCAGTAGTATAGTTCGAGGAAGGTAGCTTTAAGGGAAAATTTGAAGAGTGGAATTTAGGTAGCCCAAATAGTTTAAATCTGCTTAACCGGCTGCCCTAGTGTAACGGTAGCAGCTCAGCTAAATCATGCTAAACGCGCGTTTAGCGTTTTTTATATCAGGGGGCTGAAAGAAGCTAGGAACTGGCCCAAAACGACCAATAAACTACAAGTTGCTGGCTGAAACCTCATAAAACTGGACCAACAGGCAGCTCAATGCTTTCCACTCCCACTGGTAAGCAAGGGAACTTCCTCTGTTCCAAATTAGGTAAAGATTCAGTAACAGGAACTGCAAACAAAGCCCAGGGATCAGCAAGCTCTGAAACTGAACTATTCTAGCTTAGTAAGGCGGGAAAACAAGAGATATTTTTTTTTTTTTTTTTTTTCAGAAAACAAGCAGAAACAGATACAGTAAACACTTATAAATGCTATAAATCGGCTATCACAGCCTACACAAACAATTTGCAACAGTTACAGATTTTAAAAGTAACAAATTGAGAAACAAGTGCAAAAACAGAATAAATGCAGAAAAACAGTAACAATGTATCAGCAAGCAGGCGAAATACAGTAAAGTAATTATCACACCTGCCCTGCCCCAGCAGCAACTAAACTAAAAAAACTTTTAGAAAGTAGATTATAACCTCTTACAGGATGGTATAATTAGCTTCACTGCATCCTGCCCCCCTCCCCAAGATGGAACTGGCAACTGTGCTGAGTTCTGCACCAATGCTTTACATAAACACCTGTATAACTGCATTGACTCGGCCGTACCTGATGGGACCAAAACAAGCTCCTCAAGGAAGAGCAAACCTGCCTGGTGGGCAACTGCCATTAACAGGCTTTACAATAAGAGCAAGAAATTGTTGTCCAAGAGTAAGAGGGCGTGAGCCATTAACTGGAAACACTCACTCCTAAGCTTAAATAAGCAGATAAGACTTCTTGTGAAGTCCTTCAAAGCAAACTATGAATCCAAATTAGCTTCCTTAACTAAGCACGACCATAAGGCGTTCTTTAGTTACATCCGTAACCTAAAAGGAAAGGCCCAGATTTGTGCTGAACTGGTAGTTAATGGTACCACATGTACTGAACCTGTAGACATAGCTAACCTGTTGGCCAACAGGTTCTGTGAAAACTTCACTTCCTTGTCCCCCGCCACACGTACCCCATGACATCCTTACCACCTGTCCCCTACCTTGCATCTCTAAAGAGCAGGTCGTAAATGCCCTCTCTAAGGCCAAAAACACAGCAGCTATGGGACCTGATAACATCCCAGGGTGTGTCCTATATGGGCTCCAACAAGAATTAGCAGCACCCTTGGGTGCTGTTTTCATTCATAGTCTAAGCACCGGTGTCGTCCCAGCTGAATGGAAATGACCACTGTTACTCCCTTAAGCAAAGGTGGTGCTTCCACTGACCCTGAGAACTATAGACCTATTAGCCTGACTAGCCTCATCTGCAAGGCCATGGATTGAATCATCATGGACCTTATCAGTAAAGGTATAGGTAATCTCCAAACACTTGACCCTACTCAGTTTGGATTAGTCAAAGGGAGAGCATGCCTGTTAAACCTGGTGGACTTCTTCAAGACATTCACCAAGGCCCCAGACGAGGAGAAATCTGTGCATACACCTTACCTAGACTTAGTCAAGGTTTTTGAAACTATCCCCTACACAGGCATCATTGACAAACTCACCTAGCTAAGTATCAACCGTTACATTGTTAGATGGGTCATTAACTGTCTCACTGAAAGAACACACATAGTCAAAATAGGGGAATCCACCTCCAGCAGCAGACCTGTAACCAGTGGTGTTCCACAGGGATCAGTCCTGGGACCTCTGCTGTTTAGAATCTATTTCTCTGAAGTACACGCCAAAACTAAAGCTCTGTGGCTGACAGTTTGCTGCTGTCTGCAAACTGGGAGTGGTCATAGACTCTCCAAATAAAGTCAGTATCCGACAAAAGGGTCTTACAAAAACAGATGATTGGTGCCAAAATCATGACCTTAGACTGAATGCAAAACAATGTATTATCATCCCTGTCAGTAAGAGTGATGTTCCTGCTAACTACCACATCAGTAGCAACACCCTAAGAACAAACTCAGTGGTGAGATACCTGGGGATACAGGTTGACAGCAACCTTACCTTTGATCACCATGTTTCCACGGTGGTAAGGAGGGCATTCTCTATTGCTCATCTTGATAGTAAGGGCATTTCCTTCAGAAAAAAAGAAGTTATAACCTCCCTGTACTCTTCCCTCATCAGGCCAATAATTGAGTACAACGCCTACTTTGGTATGTACCTTTCCCAGCACCTGCAGCAATTGAAGAGACTACAAAGGTTTCTCACAAGCACAATTCAAGATCTCCAGCATCTGTCCTATGTGGATCATCTGAAATCACTGTCACTTTATTCTGTTTCATACAGACTACACAGAGGCGATCTCTGCCTTGCATATAAGGCAATCTCTGACCCTGCTTTACTGGATATGCTGCATATCCGCAAGTCAAATGGTACATGGGTTACTCACTCTAAAGACCTTTCCTGGTATGTGACATTAATAGAACCTGATGGAGGAACAATTTTGTCTCCCAGAGGTTACCACACCTTTGGAACAGACTCCCACTTAATTGGCCCTCTTCAAATGCAATCTGGATGACCAAATGGGCAACCGTAAATTCTCCCTGGGGGTTCCACCTGTGTCCCTCATGGACAGGGGCAACAGTTGCTGATCGTGGAAATAAGGATAGATCTTGATTTGGCTTGTAAGGCCAGGGACATTAGCCTAGTAACTTCCTATGATCCTATTAACAAACTGCAAAAAGCATCTTTTAAACTTAGTAGTATGTTGTGATTAGCTGACAGGGGTGGGTTTGCCATTGCAGATATTTTAAAAGTTGCATTTTTTTGTATGGTGCATTAGTTCTGAAGAAGTCCCTAGTGTGTGGGATGAAAGCACTTAATGGTTACAGTTTTTTTTTTATTTTAATAAAGTTCCTTGGTACCATTTTGACGGTCTCATGGCTGTCATTTCTTTTTGCAATTTGTGAGCTAATGTACTAATTTGTTCCGTGCTTTGACAATTGAATGGGTTGATACACATTTACACTTATGAACCTGATCAGTTTGGGAGATGACCACTATTAAGTACTTGTAAAGAGTGGTAACAACTTTTAACCAGTCTTTGCCCAGTTGTGAGTACTCCAGCTTCCTCCTACCGCCCAAAATGTGCTGGTTGATTGGCTATTGTTTGATGTTGCACCAGATGTTAGCCAGTGATATTCATTGGTTAAGTCACAGAGGTCAGGATATACCATACGTTTCAGCAAACAGATGACTTATACCAACATGACAGTTAAGCATCTCACACTCAACTGACTATGGCTTAGAAAATGCAATGCATTCTGGACTATGTATGTTCTTAAAAGGGCAATACCATACATTGATCTTAAAATGTCACAGACTCTCATATATGTATGTATATCTGCTTTATGCCACTTATTACAGCTTCTGTCATGTATCTATGTGTGTGTGTGTGTGTGTGTGTGTGTGTGTGTGTGTGTGTGTGAGCATATATTTTTATTTTATGTATTTTATTTTACATTTGTTTACTGGGAAAGCCTGACTGGACAGAATTCCATTTTTCAGCAGAGGCCCAGGGAGAAAAGCTCCACATTTACACATTTAAACAGAAAGAATATATGAAGATACAGAGTAAACATACAGTGAATGATAAACATTCATACATAGTAGGCAAACAGGTATACATAAGGAATAATTAAAATAAATAATAAAATAATTAAAAATTGTACGGGTTTCAAATGGATATAATACTAGCTGTATATTAAGTTAGTTGTTATTAGTAATAATAGTCAATAAAAGTACTCCCTGTCCAGGAGAGGTCCAGTGGAAAGGACTTATTATACAACTTTACAGAACTATTGTCAGAGAGATGTAGCTGTCTTTCCCTAAGTGTATGCTAATAATATTAATGAAGAACAAGATATAGCATGACAAAGTAGGTAAGTATGGGGATTCAGTTCATAGCCAGTTGGGTGGAGAGAGTAGAGGGATATATGGGAAGGTGAAGTGAGGAGGTACAAGAGAGATCTAAAAGTACAGTGGATGGTAAGAGTGGGTAGTTGCAAGGAGAGAGGGGGTAAATTGGTAAGATAACAGATGTTAATTCAGGTTAGTACAAGAAGCATGTCCTTGAAATTGGAAGTGTTGTAAGAGAGAATTAAGTGACTTAGCCAAAGCTAGTGCATGACCATAGCTTTGTGTTAACTAAGTGTGATTTAAGAATTGTTTTGAACTTGTCAGGAGTTTGTGGAAGATCTTATGTTAGTTTGGATGGGCAGTGGTACAGCAGTTGTGTTGCCGCTTCAAAGCAAGAGGTTTTCTGGTTGGATTCTTGGGTGGGGTGCCTTCTGTCCGGAGTCTGCATATTCTCCCTACATTTGTGTGGGTTTCCTCCCACATCACAAAGACATGCGTCTGGAGCATTTCTCCCTGGGCCTCTGCTGAAAACTCTCTTTGTTCCAAGTCAGACTTTCCCGGAAAACAAATGTCAAATAAATAAAATAAATATAAAATAGTTGCCAGTGAGTTCCAGATTTTGCCTGTGGAATTTGAAAAAAGGGTGTCTCCTGCAACACTATTGGCTTTGGTTATGAGTAAGTAAATAGTTATTACTGGAGCGTAATGGCCAAGTACTGGTGTAACTGTTTAGAAGGTTTTGGAGGCAGGTGTTTAGTTTGGTTGGTTCAGAATTCTATAGACCATTGTAAGTTGGTTATATGTTAAAAGATGCTCTAACCAGTTGAATTTTTGAAGGCAATGCATGGTGAGTTCTATAATTGTAGTTGGTGGCAAATCTAGCTGTTTTGTTGTAGCAGGCCTCTAATTTTCCAATAAGATTTTTTTACATTTGTGAATATTGACAAGGTGTAAAGTAGAGTAGAGACCAATTGTCTTCTAGCAATGGTGGCTTTTGTGTTTATGTTTAGATAATGCTTATATGTTTAAATAATGCTTATTTATATATAGGGACCTAATTTTTTATGGACTTTATTTATGATTTGTGCTATATGAATGTCACATTTTAGGTTGTTGTCAGTAACAACACCCAGAAGTTTTGTTTGGGTTACTGAGGAAATGTAAAAACACAAACCAAGAAGAAGTGCCATTTTTTAGGTGTGAAAGCACTCACCTCAATTAAATGTTTGCTACACTTTTAGCTCTGTTTTGGTTCTTCTTGGTTTGTGTTTTTACTGATTTTGTTACTATAGAACAGTTTATGCACGGTGAAGTGCCATGTTCTTTTCTTGATTACTGGAGAAATGGTTGTATTATTTGCAGGTGAGATACTGAAAGGTCTGGCAAGGTCAACATTTCTTGGGGGTTGGAAAAGCATGGGTTTTGTCTTATTAGAATTTAGGATCAACTGTGCTTCCAAGAGTCATGATTACACTGCAGAGAATGACTGCTGAGTTATTTGTTGTAGTTGTTGGAATGGTGAAGTGGCACATATTAATGTGGAATCATCAGCATACTGAATGAAGGGAGTATGTAGGATAGCAGTGTGGAGGTCGTTAGAAAAAAGTGTGAATAGAAGGAAGGAGACCAAGAATTGGTCGTTGTTGGACACCTAGAGTGATAGGTAGAAGAGGAGCTAGATTGTGCTGCCATTTGACTGCTTGCTGGGAGCCTGTTAAATAATCTCTGAACCATGCAAGTACTGAATGACTTAGTTTTATTTCTGAGAGAACATTTATGAATTTGTGTACAGTATTGAAAGCTTTTGATAAAATGAGAAAGACAGAGGATACAATTTTGCCTTAATTTCTGTGCTGATTAATGGTATTAGTCAAATTTAATAGGGCAGAGGTAGTACTGTGGTCTGGATGAAATCCATGTTGTGTGTTGGCGAGAAGGTTGTTGGTTAGAAGGTAATCCATAATTTGTATTTGACTGCATCTTTCAAGAATTTTTAATAGAGGTGGTGAGATAGCTATTGGTCTGTAGTTGGGCAGTTCAGTTGAATTGCCCCCTTTGTGCAGTGGAATAATGTGTGATAGCTTCCATATTGAGGGAACTTGTTTGGATACGGATCTAGTTATCAGGTTAGATACTGGGTAGGTAATGACTTCTTCAGCAATTTTAAGGTATTCTGCTGGTAAATTATCAGCTGCCAGGGTTGTTGGCTTCAGTTTATTTTAGGAGTTTTTTTTTACAGTTGAAACTGGTTGGAAGGAAAAGGTACTACTATTTGTACTTGTTGTAGTTAGATCTGTTGGAGCGGTGGAGTGGATTTTGCTTGTCATGGCTAATATGGCTTCAGTAAAGTATCTATTAAATTGGGTAGCTATGGGATCTATATTGTTAGTAGTACAAAGGGAGGGTGTACTAGAGTTATCTGGTTGCAGGATTTTTTTTTTATGACTGACCAAAATTTCTGTTGGTTGTTTAAATGCTTTGTATTTTGTGGTAGTAATTAATTGTGTCTAGTCCGATTTATTTCTATGCCTTATTTCTTAGTTCTTGGTATACCTGCTTAGATGCCTGTGTTTTATTTTTAAGCCATTGATCCCAAGCCTTGTCTCTTATTTTTAGCAAAGATTTGGTTTCTTTGGTTAGCCATGGGGCAAAGTTAGATTTTATTCTTACTATTCTAGGAGGGGCTAGTTTGTAAGTTTTGTTATTCTAGTACTGCCTCTAGGGGGATATGTTTTAGAGGTGTCCAGTTGCAAAGCTTAAGGGCTGATAAGTCCTGAGGTATAAAGTTTTTTTTATTTCTAATGAGTGGTACATAGTTTGTTTAAAATGGATTAAAGCAGTGCCTGCCTAGATGTGCTGGAAGATGATTGCTAAGGCTGTCAAGGAGAAAGCCAGCCTGTAAAGAAAGAGCTTGTCTATTTGTTAATATCCAGTATAAGATACAGTGCCTCTTTGTTGATTTGTCAGTTCTGGTGGGGTTTTGAATTACTTGGGTGAAGCCATGGAGATTGATGTGATTAGAAGAGGTCTGGGAGTTACAGTTATACCAATCAGTGTTGAAGTCCTCCATAATAACTGTTTCTTGGGGGAGTATTTCTGAGGTCCAGTGTAGGATATCTTCTAGTGTGGCTAGGTTGTTGCCTGTAGGTATATAGGAGCTGACTATATTAAAATATTTGGGGGGATTGATCTTTGATTTGGTGAAGATTAATTCTGCATAATTGAAGTCAGGAGTTTTTTGGTTTATAGAATCCAGAATTAGGTTGTTCTTATTTAGAATAGCTATTCCACCTTCCCTTCCAGTCTTCCTGTCTACCCTATGAATGGTGTATCCAGGAGGTAGGATTTCATTGCTGTTTATCCCTGGCTTTAGCAAAGTTTAAGTAACCACAGCTAAGTGTGGTAAATAGTAGGCTAGAGTGGCATGCAGCTCTGAAATTTTGTTGACAGTACTTCTGAGCTTAATACTGTTATATAGGAATGAATTATTTAGGAATAAAATATCAGATGTTTTTCAAGAGATGTTTGGAGTATTATGTTGTTGATTGGTGGATTGTTGATGAAATTGGCCTAAGTTTGTTTTAAGGTCAAGACTGGGGTGGATGTTTATATAACACATTAGTTGAGATGCTTTTGTATGATAGTTTTGAAGAATTGGTTTATGAGTTTGTTATATTTCAGGGAGATGTGGGAAGTAATATGATGTGTTGCTGTAGTATAAGCTGCTTGATCAGTTTATGTAGTTTAGAGTATTGATAGCGATATTTCTTTGCTGATGTATTAACTAAGTTGAGAGTGGGGTAATGGATCAGTGCAGGAGTTTAGTAGGTTGTTTAGATGTATGTGATACGATGTTAGGTTGGCCACTATTGATAGGATTAAGACTGTAGTACTATAAAATGATGGCATTTTTGTATGTAATTGTATTAGTAGTAGTGTAAGTATAGAAGGTTTTCCTTTTTGAAATGTAATAGTGTTTGGGAGGAACGTTTGTTAGTAATACTGGGGACTTTTGTTATTATTGGATGGCTAGTCTTAAGTTCTTAGAATATATGAGCTTGTGTTGATGTGTATGCTAGGTACTTGGTATGTATGTGGCTGTGGTAATTAAGTATGATGTTATGTGGCTCAACCTTTGTGAGTGGTTAATGGCATTTGTGGGAGTGTTTAGCTTAAAGTTAGACATAGTGGGGTGGGTGGGAAATGGGGGTAGGGTAGGGGACCGGAATGAGCAGGGAACAGGTAGACCCATCTGCAGCATGCAAAAAAAGGATGAAAAACTATCAGCAACACTGACCGATCGGAAAGGTTGGTTAGTTTATGATGTTATTGTTGCTATTTTCAGCCATTTAGGCTGATATGGTAAATATGTTGCTACATTTAGGCTGATATGGTAAATATGTTGCTACAGCCAACCATTTAGGCTGATATGGTAAATATGTTGCTACAGCCAACCTACTAAACTCCTCAAGAAACCTATCCAGTGGTAGCATTTTAGACTGGATTCTAGTCTCCCACCCTCATTATTTCTCTGACAATGGTACACTTCCAGACCCTCTTAGCGACCACCTACCCACATTCACATATCGACTTCCTTCACCCATACACCAAACCCATAATTATATTACTACTTGCAACCAAAAAAACTTCAACCCTATAACCTTTTCTGACTCCCTAAAAGCAATAAATTGGAACATTCTAAAAACTCTACCTTTAGATAATGCTGTTGCCCACTTCAACTCAACCTTCTTAAACCTTCTTGACTACCATGCTCCTTTATGTACTAAGAGAATAAAAATCAAAACTGCCCCTTGGCTAACCAAAAATACTCTAGTAACCGTGCAATGCAGAGATAAAATCTGGGCACTTTACCAGCAAAATAAGTCTCCCCTCATTCATAACGAATATAAAACACTTAGAAATAAAGTAAAAAAGCTTATTATCACTGACCGACAAAATTACTTCTCCATACTCCAAAACAGTAATAAAACAAACCCTCAGAAATTCTGGAAAGGAGTCGCTACCCTTATCAATCCCGGCAAAATAGACAACCCCAGCCCAGACACCAATGCTCCTGACATAGATTTGGCCACACAATTTAACTCTTTCTTCATTAATTCCATTTCTAAATTAACCTCAACCTTCTCTAACAACACCACTCCCTCCATTTCACTCTCAACTTCCTCTACTAACACTTTTACCTCCACTCCTACTACTACACTCTCTTCTTCTCCACTATCATCATCCTCTGATACCCTCTCTACCCCTTCCTCTCATTTCTCATTCAAACCTATACCCATATCCACCATAAAAAAACTCCTTCAGAAACTTAAGCCTTGCTCTAATGCCCCAGACAACATCCCATCATACTTTCTTAGCATAGCTGCAGAAGCCATTGCCTACCCCATTAGTATTCTAATTAACCGGTCTATCCACGAAAGCATAGTACCCCAAATCTGGAAAAAGGCTTTTATCATACCCTTACATAAAGGTGGTAATAATAACAATACAACTCATTTCCGTCCCATCGCTATCGTATCTCCCATTTCTAAACTCCTAGAAAAATGTATCCAACTACAACTCCTACCATATCTCTTAGACAATCACTTATTAACTCCAGCACAGCATGGTTTTAGACCTGGTCATAGCACTATGACAGCCCTCCTCTCCTTCCTGGAAACTGTAAATAAAGCCCGAGACTCAGGTCATATTGTCTCTACCCTCCTACTTGACCTCTCAAAGGCCTTTGACACTATCTCTCACAAACTTCTTCTAACTAAACTCTCTCAACTTAACCTATCCTCCTCTTCCTTGAACTGGTTCTCCAGTTACTTATCTAATAGATATCAATCAGTAAAATGGAAAAAGGCCACCTCCTCTTTCCTTGTTACCCCAACTGGAGTTCCTCAAGGTTCCATACTAGGTCCTCTCCTCTTTAATATATTCATAAATGACTTCCGTAATTCTATCCCTTTCTCAAATATCATCCAATATGCAGATGATTCAACTATTATCTGTTCTGCCACATCCCTCCCTATGCTGCAAAAGCTTACACAAGATGCATTCTCAATCACAGAACAATGGATGAAAAATAATCACCTAGCACTAAATGCCTCTAAAACCAAATTAATGGTATTCACTCCCTCTAAAGTCACCACTATCAATACAAACACATTTTCTATCACTAGTCAGAACAACACATCTCTGGAATTGGTGTCTGAGACTAAATTACTTGGGGTCCAAATTGATATTAAGCTTAAATTTAACTCCCACCTACAACTAAACATCAAAAAACTCATCAAAAATTAGGCATGCTCTACCGACAAAATCGTTACCTCACACCCTCTACTAAAATCATTCTCTCTACCTCATTTTTAATCCCCTCCCTTCTCTACAGAGCCCCACTCTTAGCTAACCTACAATCTTCCCTTAAAACACAACTTTCCTCATGTTACTACAAAATCGCCAAATTCGCTACTAGCCACAAATCATCTAGCCACCACTGTTCTTCTCTCCACAAACTAAAATGGCTAGAACTATCCAATCATCTCACCTATACTCAACTGACTCTTGCACATAAACTCATTTTCAATCCCCTACTGTGTCCATCCCTTTCCTCTACCTTTAAAATGCACCTACCCAACAGAGTGCCAAGATCTAACAACCAAAAACTAATAGAATTGCACAAACCAACCCGTCCCCCAGGTAAAAATCTCCTATCCTATGGTCGAGCACGTCTCTGGAACTCCCTACCTCCATCCATTTGTGCCACCTCTAACCACTTCACATTCAAAAAATCTCTTCACTCTCACCTACTATCCCAGTGGGAATGCTCCTGCTCTCATCCATCATAATATACACTGGCAATCTCTTTTTCCCCACCTTCCGCTAACTTCCTTTACTAACTCCTACATTCTCTGCTTGTTCTACTAAACCTTTTACAAAACTGTATTATAATATGTCATACTTTCATACTTCCTAAGAGTTTAGGACCTCTCAGTACATATACAGAATTGTTTTCTTTTCCAGTATGTATCTTCTGTAACATTCATCACCTGTCTGTACTACTGTAACATTATGCTCTAAGCTGTATCACTTGTAAATATTGTAATATAACCTAAAACCTATTTGTAACCTTGCTTGAGCTATACTACTTGAAATGTCATGCTCTAAGCTGTATCACTTGTAAATATTGTAATCTAATGTAAAACCTATTGTAACCTTGTTACTGGAGCTTTTCTCCCCAGGACTCCATTGAAAATGGGTTCATCTTGGCCCAATGGACTATCCTGGCAAACAAACTGCAAATAAATAAATAAAAATTAAAAGTAATACCAATTTATTGTTACTGGAACATATGAAAGTAGAAGCAAATTATATGACTTGTGTAGATTAGATAATTCCTTTTATGTATTTACAGTTTTAGAAATAATAGTTGAGCAGATTGGGCCAGTATGTTTAGGGTTAGAATGTACACTAATGGTAGGAGCCACTTTTCACTGTGTGGGTAATGGGGATACCCCGCTGCCACCCCTCACAAACATACTCTTCAATGTAAAAAAGCAGAAAATGATTTATTTTCACAATTACTTCCGAGGATGACCTATTCATAGAGGCCTCAACTTTTAATAGTCCAGTTTAAGATATTCTGGTAGTGCTATATGTATATATTTTTTGCATGTATCCTTGAGACATAGATTGTTGCTGAAAAAGTTTTATCTGGTTACTTAATGAATATCTTTTAAAAATGTTAAACTAAAGATGTCACCCCACATTAAAAATGTGGCTGAAAAAGCCAACCAGATACTAGTATTTTTTGCAAATTATTTAAACCTGATTAATTAAGCAATATCACAGCATTAATTCTGCATAAAGCACATTAAAGAATCAAACCAGCCAACACAGACTCTTTACAAAGTCAGGTTATGCTGCTGTGAAGCTCATTACCAGCTCCATATCGCTATTGTTATATTACCAAACTTCTACGGTTTGGCAGCTATTTTGATGTAATAACTGTCAAAGTAAGGGTAAAAAGGTGATTAGCTTGCAGTTTTTGCATTACCAAGAAAGGCGTAATTTAAACCTGAGTTTTTATTTTTGTATGTGTTATTTCGTCTTTACTATAAATTGCAGTGCAAAATGGCATTGCTCCATTCAGAATCTCCCTACATGCCACTCCACTTCAGTATTCCCCTTTGTGCACTGCTCCATGCAGGAACCCCCCCTTCATGTCACTGCTCCATTTAGAATCCCTCTTTGTGTCACTGCTCCATTTTAAACCTCCCTTTGTGTCACTGCTCTTTTTGATTCCCCCTTTGTGTCACTGCTCCATTCAAAATCCCCCTTTCATGTCACTGCTCCATTCAGAATCTTCCTTTCTTGTCACCGCTCCATTCAGAATCCCCCTTTCATGCCACTGCTCCATTTGTAATTTTCCTTTGTGTCACTGTTCAGTTCAGAACCCCCCTTTATGTTAGTGTTCTATTTGGAATCCCTATCCATGTCACTGCTGCATTCAGAATCCCCCTTTCATGTGAATGCTCCATTTGTAATCTCCCTTTATGTCATTTCTCAATTCAGAATTTCCCTTGGTGTCACTACTCTATTCGGACTCTCCCTTCATGTCACTGCTCAAGTCAGTATCACCCTTCATGTCACTGCTCCATTTGGAATCCCCCATCGTGTCACTGCTCTATTCGGAATCCCCCTTCATGTCACTGCTCCACTTTGAGAACTACAGATCTGATGCTGTCAGTCTTCATTCATTCTTGACTGTTGGGTTCGGTTCTGAACTCTCAGAACTGACTCGGCCATTATACATAGCTCATGCCAGCCAAAAAACTCTTGCGCTAAGACTCTACCCACAATGCTTCTCTTCCCATTACTTCAGATCTCATTTGCTACGTAGAAAATTTGATGTATCAGCCGATGCTGTCAGCTAAGTGCTTTACGATTTCTGTTTTTCATTGTCGGTTCTAACAATTTTTGGTTAACATCCTTTATCTCTTTTACTAGATAGTTTTGCTACCTTGTTTTTGAGTGAGTGACTGTTTTTCTGACTATTTCTACCCACCCCCTTTACCTCACAGTAACTCTTATTACCATTGTTGGTAACAGGCCTCCTCTCTTTCCTTATTATCATTGGTAGTTTTACATACCGTTGTCGGTATCTTCTTTCCCTTTTTCTTTTTACCCGTTTCGTTATTCTGTCTATAGCATTATTGATGTAGCTGTCAAAAAAAAAATCATTTCTTTTCCTTCCTGTCTTTTGTGTGTGTGTGTGTGTCTGTGACCCAACTGTTTTTGGATATGGCAGAGAAACAAAAGGAGACAGTCGGATTCAAGCAGTGTCAGGACTGTGGTAGAAAGATGCCCAATTCTGATGACATCTTTCTTGCGTATAGTATATCATTGCCCCTCATTTGGACATAACTTGTAATATTTGTCAGGGATTTAGCACCTGTACCTTAGCAGAGAGGTGCAATAAGCTTATCTTAAAAGGCTTGTTGAAATGTCCTTTTATTGAAGCCCTATCTAAGGCAGAGACTTCAAAATCTCCTAAGTCAGATGTGAAGAAAAGAAGCCACTCTATGCTGACCTCCCCTACAGCACATGAAGCAAATTCCCAAAAACCTCAGGATCCGACAGTTTCGTTGGAACCAAAAGCCGAAGTACCGAAAGTGACAGAATCATCCCTTCCGGCACTGAAAACTACTAAATCCACATCAGGGCTGTCAGTCATTGAATCGACTCGGACTCAAACCTCTTCAGCACCGGCCATTGCTTCGGTGCCAATGACCTCTTCAGCACCGACAATAGTTTCTGTACAGCCACCACTATCCTGTCATTCAGTTCCACATTCCCCTTCTGTACAATAGCCTATGGTGCCAAATGTCGATCTGAAAATTATTCCAAGGTCTTGATATTCCCCATCAGTAGACTCTTTTTTGGGTCAACAAACAAGCCCATTTCTGGATAGGTCTGAGTTCTCTTTAGGAATGTCAATCCATTCGTCCAGGATTCTCTCAGAATTGGACATAGTCAGATTAGTGGACCAGCTTTTGTCAGCCAGAGACTTACCTGCACCTTCACAAACCTCTCTCCCACCCAGAGCTGATGCTTATTCTCCAAGGACTCCCCCAGTTTATCCTCCTGCAACCTCCTTTCAGGGCTTGGAGCCCCCCACTTTGACACTTCTGGTACCAAATACCTCGGTGCTGATGGTGGACCTCGCCTCGGTGCCAAAGTTGACTCTGTGGTCTTTAGTTCCTTCGGATCCATTGCACACCTGGGACCATGATTTGGCTTTCGGTTCTGAGATCCTTGGACCAGTATCGGTTGTTTCCATGGTGCCCTCTATGGCTGTTGGAGCCATGGCAATTTCAATCTCTCTCTCAGCTCCTTCTCTGGATGGCGCCTTGTTGGAACAGGGTGTGACCTCAGTTCTGAGGCTATCTTTCTCAGTTCCAGGCTCCCATCCCTCTTTGGTAGGGCCTGCCTTTCAGATTATGGAGAGCTTTCACCTCAGCAGGCCCCCAGCTGGTTCCATCATTGCTGGAGTGCCATATTTTCATTTCCTCTGGTTTGCAGCTGTCACAATCTGGTACATCTAGACAGCAGGCACAAGAGCTGCAAGACACCCCAGTTCAGGGCTACCCCTCTTCAGAGTCCTCCTCAGAACCTCCCCCTGAGGACCCCAATAGTAAGAGGATGTGCAAAAGGAAAAACCTGTATTCTCCAGAAGAATCAGTCACTGAAGACGCAGATTATGATGAAGAGGAAGGGTCCCCACGGTCACCCCATAAGATGTCTCTTTTGGAGACATCCTGGAAATAGTGTCACCCTTAGGCTTTTGAATACTGACCAAGGCTCTTCCCAACCCCATAGTGCCTTTTTTAGGCAAGGCTCAAAAGACAAACCCACCACCGTAAATAGCACAAGTAGCAAAAAACTGAGGGTAATGCTACTCAATGCCAGAAGTCTAAACCTCAAAATGCATACTCAGTATGGAGAAAATCTATATATGTGCAGTAACAGAAACCTGGTTTAAGGCTCCAGAGAGCACCCCAGCACTACCAGGCTACAACGCATTCCATACATTTCAGCCACAAAACCCAGACCGAAATACAAAAGGCAGGGGAGTATCCATATTCATCAAGGATATCCACACCTCCAGGTTAGTGGCACAGCACGATGCTTCAGAGATCATCCACGTACAACTAACAATGGGCAAAACTGCTATTCAAATTATAGCTTGCTACAGATCACCCACCATGTCCCAGGACCCCCACTCCACATTCCTCGAAACACTGGGAAACATAAAGGTCCTAACAAACACCCTGATAATGGGTGATTTCAATTACCCAAACAAATGGGAGAACTACTCAAGTACAAACTCCCTTGCCAAACATTTCCTAGAATTTATAAACTCAAACGCCCTGGATCAATTGGTCAACACCCCCACCAGAGGTGACAACATATTGGACCTGGTCATCACCAACATGGGCGACCGGTGTTCCACACTGGAGGTCAACCCCTCGCTGGTTAGATCTGACCATAAACTAATCACTCTGGATATCCACATTCCACCACCACCCCCGGTCAAAGAAACCACCATGAAAACCTTTTCAAAAGCAAACTTCACGTTACTTAAGACCAAGGTGGGAAGTTTCAAAGCCCCCATGCTAAAGGATAATGCAGTCCAAGCTGCAAAATCCTTTACTATTGCACTCTATGGGCACCTGCAAGAATGCATGGATCATGCTTTCCCAAACAAAACCAAGACTCACTCCTTCAAGAAAAGGAAACCAGTCTGGTGGACCCCTGCTATAAACAAGCTATACAATAAAAGGAGGAAACTAGTACAGAAAAGAGTAAAATCCCAAGAAGGGAAGACATCCCTGATCAGTATCAGCAAGAAACTACGTTTCCTCATAAAATCGTCCAAGGCTAGCTTTGAAAGAAAAATTGCCATGGACTCCAAAGATAACCAGAAGGCATTCTTTAGCTATGTCAAGAATCTAAGTGGCAATTCTCAGATCTGCTCGGAGTTAGTGCAGAATGGCACAAAATACACTGAACCGACCGATATAACCAACATCCTGGCAGACAGGTTCAGTGCAAACTTCACCCCCCCTCTCACCCCCAAAAGGGCCCATACCTATACCAGAAGGATGTAGTGCCCCTGAAATCACAGACACTTAGGTTAAAACAGCCCTCTCCAAAGCCAAAAACACAGCATCAATGGGACCGGATGGTGTCCCAGGCTGCGTCCTACACGAGCTCAAAGATGAACTAACCCCTCACCTAAACACACTGTTTAAACTCAGCCTGTCCACAGGCTACATGCTTACACAGTGGCGCACAGCAACGGTTATTGCGCTCCACAAAGGTGGAGCCACAACGGACACTGGGAACTATCGCCCTATAAGCCTGACTAGCTTGGTCTGCAAAGCTATGGAGCGCATCATCATGGATCTCATTAACAGAGACACTGGATCCTACCCAGTTTGGCTTTGTTAAGGGCAGATCATGCCCCCTAAACCTGGTGGACTTATTTGAGACAGTTACCAAGGCTATAGACGAGGGAAATGTGGTCCACACAGCCTACCTAGACCTCGCAAAGGCCTTCAACACCATTCCCCACTCAGGTATTATAGACAAGCTCACCAGCCTGAACATAAACCCCTACGTCACGAGATGGGTTGCCAACTGGCTCATGGACAGAATCCACATGGTAAGAGTTGCGGGAGCTAGGTCTGACTCTAAACCAGTTACAAGTGGCATTCCCCAGGGCTCAGTCCTAGGACCCCTCCTGTTCGGCATATACTTCTCAGAGGTACAGGCAAGCACAGGAGGACTGTGGCTGACCAAGTTTGCAGATGACTGTAAACTAGGAGCTGTAATTGATTCTCCAGCTGACACAGACATCCTCCAAAAGGGTCTCACTGAGACAGATACTTCGTGTCAAAACCATGACCTCAAGCTAAATGCCAAAAAGTGCATAGTCATCCCCTTTGGAAAAAAACAAACTACCCACAAACTACCACATAGGTGGTAGCCCTCTAAGTACAGAATACGTAATAAGGGATCTCGGGACCCAAGTAGATAGTAACCTCTCCTTTGATAATCACATTGCCAAAGTGGTTAGAAAATCCTTCTATGTGGCCCACCTAATCACAAAAGGGTTTGCATCCAGATCGAAAGAAGTCATTGGGCCCCTCTACGCATCACTCATCAGACCCATCATAGAGTACAATGCCCCATTTGGGATGTACCTTACAAGACACCTGCAACAACTGGAAAGACCACAGAAGTACCTCACCAAGAGGATCACTGGCCTCAAGCAGATGCCCTATGCAGCTCGACTGAAGAAACTCCAGCTGTACTCGGGAGCTGGGAATTTCTGGTTAAAGGTTTATAGTGCCTGCATATTTGAACTACTTCTTACTGAAATTGGTACACCTTGTTTGCTGTAGCATAGACTAGATCCAGGCCTGCTGAATCTAGCTTTGTTTGTATGCTTGTTGTTTGTTTGCTTGTTATTTCCCTGAAACGCTAATTCCACCTAAAACGTGGCTTTTCAGCACTTCTGTGGATCCCTAGTGATATCTGCATTGCTTACTGTACTTATTTCCTTGTTTCACTTGAAAGAAAGTTACTGTTTGTCATTTTTGCATTTAAGTTACCTGTAACACATTGCATTTAAGTTACCTGGCACTTGCTCACTAAGACAGCACTAAAAAATTAAAAGCACTACACCCTCACAAACTCCCCTTGAGTACCTTGTTCCCCATTGGCCCTTTTTTCAATTATAAAGGAATTCCCAATACTATTCTAGCATGTCCAAAGGTCAGTTGTCAATCTCCTCTCTGGTCCAGCTGGTGAATCTGGGAATCTTGAGGCAATGTTACAACTGTCTCATGTACACAGACAACCCTCTCCTCCTCCCAGCAAATTCCAACACATGTGAGAGATGCAACCATATAGCCAAACCTGAGGCTAAGCTCTCTCAACTCAGTACTGGTGTAACCAGTCAGGAGGAGAAGGAAACCACACTCACTACAATTCCAGCCTCACATAGACCTACCACGACAGCAAACCAAACACATAAACACACAAAAACATACTCGGAGGCTCTAAATAAAAATCTGCCTAAGCAGCAGAGACCTCCAAAGCAGACACCCAAGCAACCACTACCCCAAAACAAAACACGTGCAACACATAGCTCACAAAGCCATTGTGCCAAACAGTCACAGCCCTTAAGGCTAAACAACACACCTGATACACTTGTAATAGGTGACTCTATCGTCAGGCACACTGACGTCCCGCTCACCAGGCTGAACAAGGAGAAGGTCACGGTGAGCTGTCTGTCAGGCGCTGGGATCCGCCACATAACACATGCACTCAGGTCACTCCAAGGGAAGTACAAATATGACTCAGTCATTGTCATGCTGGTGTGAATGACCTGAGACGTACCTCCCCGGACTACATGAAAAGAGACATAGAGGAGCTCTCTGAGCATGTAGCCCAGGCCGGTATGACCCTGACCTTGAGTAGCATCTTACCCTCACCAAGAATGATGCCACAATATGAAGACAAGATGATCAATTTCAACAATTGGCTTAAGTATTGGTGTCATTCAAAGGGGATCCAATGCCTGTCAGCCTGGGATGACATGATCGACAAGCCACGATGCTTCGCTAGGGACGGCTTGCACCTGTCACCCCTGGGCTTTTGGATATTAGCAAAGGCTCTTGCTACCCCCATAGTGCCTTTTTTAGGCAAGGCTCAAAAGACAAACCCACCTCCATAGGTATCACAAGGGATAAGAAACTAAGAGTAATGCTACTCAACGCCAGAAGTCTAAACCTCAAGATGCACACACTCGAAACTCTCCTTAGCATGGAGAACATTGATATCTGTGCAGTAACAGAAACCTGGTTCAAGGCTCCCGAGAGCACCCCAGCACTACCAGGTTATACCTCATACCATGCTTTTTGGCCCCAAAACTTGGACCAAACCACAAAAGGAGGCGGAGTATCAATATTCGTCAAAGATATCCACACCTCCAGGTTGGTGGCACAGCACGAAGCATCAGAGACTATCCATGTGCAACTAACAGTGGGTAAAACTGCCTTCCAGTTTATAGCCTGCTACAGACCACCCTCCCAAACCCAGGAACCCCACTCGGCCTTCCTGAGAACACTGGAAAATATGAAGTTCTCTCCAAACACCATTATATTGGGCGACTTCAACTACCCAAACATAGACTGGGAGCATTACTCTAGCTCCAATAACCTAGCCCAAAGGTTCCTAGAATTTATAAACTCAAATGCTATGGAACAACTTGTTACCACTCCCACAAGAGGGGAAAACATACTGGACCTGATCATCACCAACATGGGGACTCTATGCTCCAGACCAGAAGTGTATCCCTCACTGGTAAGATCAGACCATAAACTAATCTCACTGGATATTCACATCCCAACCCCACCCCCTGCCCAGAAAACCACTGTGAAAAACTTCTCTAAAGCAAATTTCACACTCCTCAAAACCGAGGTGGAATCCTTCAAAGCCCCCGGGCCTGTGGAAAATACAGCCCAGACCGCAAAAACTACGGGCACTCATAAAATCGTCTAAGGTCAGCTTCGAGAGAAAAATTGCACAGGACACTACGGATAATCACAAGGCTTTCTTTAGTTATGTTAGGAACCTGGGTGGGAATTCCCAGATATGCTCAGAATTAGTCCAAAATGACAGAAAATACACCGAACCCACAGACATTGCCAACATCCTAGCTGACAGGTTCAGTGCAAACCCCCCCCCCCCACCAAAAGGGCGGATATCTATCCCAGCAGAGTGCTGCCGCCTTGACATCTCAGATGCTCAGGTAAGAGCCGCCCTCTCTGAAGCAAAAAACACAGCATCAATGGGACCAGACGGTGTCCCGGGCTGCGTCCTACATGAACTCCAAGAAGAGCTAAACCCAAACATAAAACTACTGTTCAATCTCAGCCTTACTACAGCATATGTACCCAAAGAGTGGCGTACAGCAACAGTGGTCCCTCTCCACAAAGGTGGTGCCTCAACGGATCCTGGAAACTATCGCCCCATACGCCTGACTAGCTTGATCTACAAAGCTATGGAAAGGATCATCATGAACCTCATAAATAAAGATGTTGGGGACCTACAGACACTGGATCCTACCCAGTGTGACTTTGTTAAGGGCAGATCCTGCCTCTTAATACTGGTCGATTTCTTTGAAACAGTCACCAAGGCCATTGACGAGGGGAAGGTGGTCCATACAGCCTACCTGGACCTCGCAAAAGCCTTCGATACAATACCCCACTCGGGCATTATAGATAAGCTCACTAGCTTAAATATAAACCCCTATGTCACTAGATGGGTTGCAAACTAGCTCAAGGACAGAACCCACATGGTTAGAATTGCTGGAGCCATGTCAGACTCCAAACCAGTTACAAGTGGCGTCCCACAAGGCAAAGTCCTGGGACCTCTCTTGTTCGGTATATATTTCTCAGAGGTACAGGCAAACACGGAAGGACTGTGGCTGACCAAGTTCGCAGATGACTGCAAACTGGGTGCCATAATTGACTCTCCAGCTGACACAAGCATCCTCCAAAAGGGCCTCATAGAACAGACAACTGGTGCCAGAGCCATGGCCTCAAATTAAACGCCAAAAAGTGTATAGTCATCCCCTTTGGCAAAAACAAAGTGCCCACAAATTACCACATAGGTGGTAATCCATTAAGTACAGAAGACGTAATTAGGGACCTGGGGACCCAAGTTGATAGCAATCTCTCATTTGACAACCACATTGCCAAATTGGTTAGAAAAACATTTTATATAGCCCACCTAATCATGAAGGGATTCACATCTAGATCAGGGGAGGTCATCGTGCCTCTTTTCTCATCCCTCATCAGGCCCATAATTGAGTACAATGCCTCTTTTGGGATGTACCTTACCAGACACCTGCAGCAACTGGAAAGACCCCAAAAGTACCTCACCAAGAGGATCAAAGGGCTCAAACAGATGCCATATGCTGCCCGGTTGAAGAAACTCCAGCTCTACTCAGTGGCATACCGCCTGCTCAGAGGCGATCTGTGCCTGACGTATAAAGCCATGTCCAACCCAGAATTAATGGACATGCTGCACCTCAGAAAATCCAAATCCCATCGAGCTACACGCTCGTGAGAGTTGAACCTCAGCACTGAAATAAATAGGACATGCTGGAGGGACATATTCCTTACCCAGAGACTCCCTTCACTCTGGAATAAAATCCCAGTCCAGGTTAGGCAGAGTCCCTCATTGACTCTCTTCAAGAGAAATCTTGATGAGTGGATGGGAGATCGTAGGTTTACCCCGGGTATCACTTCTGTGTCACTGTTAGACAGAGGCACAGTATACTAACCTCGAAAAAGGGCATAGCAAAATTAATTTAAAATGGGTGGTGAAAGCCAAACACACTCTGGCTAGGCTTATAAATGCCCGAGGGCAGATAGCCTAGTATGAACCTATGGACCTACTCAGAGGTGATCTCTGCCTGACATACAAGGCCATGTCCAACCCAGAATTGATGGACATGCTCCACTTAAAGTAAACCATATCCCCTCGAGCCACACGTTTCAGGAATCTAAACCTCACCACAACAATAAATAGGACGTGCTGAAGGGATAGATTCCTGCCCCAGAGACTTCCCATGCTCTGGAACAAGATTGCAGTCTACATTAGGCAGAGCTCCTTGCTAACCCTCTTCAAGAGAAACCTTAACAAGTGGATGGGAAACAGAAAGTTTACCCTAGGGATCACTTCAATGGCTGTGCTGGACAGAGGCACAGGGAACTAATCTAAGGGGGCGGCGAAAGCCAACACATTCCAGCTAGGCTTATAAATGCCTTCAGGAAGATAGCCTAGTACCTACCTATGAACCTATTAAAACAGAGGGGTGATTGGAAGCCATCAAATCCATCCCCTGAGTAATCTGTGTTCTTGCAAGCTTTTCGTGCCCGCCCTACCTCTTGGGTTTTTGCTTCAATGACCTTCGCTATTCGGTCTTTGAACTTCTTGGCACATTTTACTAGACTCCAAAGATATCTGATAACTGAGTTTTCAGACACCCTTGCAGGAGCACTATCTGATGAGGTTCAAGATAAGGTTGGCTCTCAGCTTGCCACCCTGGAGTCTATCTCAAATTCGTCCATGTGGCTTATTGCTCATATAGCCAAAGAGATGCCTAGAGCAGTGGGTACAGGCATTGCCATTAGGTGCCACACCTGGATGCGCTTGTGTGATTTTTGCAAACCCCTTCAAGTCTCCCTTTGTCATTGCTCCTGTTGATGCTACCTCATTGTTTGGCCCAAAAGTTAGAGACATGTTAGCCAGGTGTGGAAATGATGGAAAAACCCTTTCTTGTGTGTGTGTGTGTGTGTGTGTGTGTGTGTGTGTGTGTGCGTGTCCGTGTCCGTGTGCATGCGTGCGTGCGTGTGTGTGTGTGTGTGTGTGTGTGTGTGTGTGTGTGTGTGTGTGTCTGTGTGTGTTAATTTCCCCTCCACAATGACCTTACACCAGAAATCAGAGCAGTGGAAAAATGTGGTTCAAGAAGACTCAAGGGCCTTTTCGGAACATGCATGGTGAGAATTCCCTCAGGGCAGAGGGGGCAATTCTTCTGGAAGATGCCCCCCATGGCAGAGGGGTGGTTCACGTACCCAGGGCTCCAGAGATTCCTTTCCTGGACATCCCTATCAGCGCTCCTGAATGGCGGCCCGATTTTTTACCTCTGGAGGCAGTCAGGGGAAGATTCTCTCTGCACCTTTCAGCCTGGCTTATAATAATCTTGGATATCTGGCTGCAGAAAATAATTACCAGAGGTTACCACATTCCCTTCAATCTTTTGCCAAAATCCCAAAAGTGAGTCCCTAATTTTCCACCCAGTCAGAGGGGTCTAGCAGCAGTAGAGATTCAAATGCTGCTTCAAAAAAGAGTCATCCAAGTAGTCCCACCAGACCAAATAGGATCCAGATTCTACTCAAGATTTTTTTAGTGCCAAAAAAGACAAGGGACTAGAAACCAGTCTTGGATCTCAGCCTATATTTACAAATTTGTAAAACAGACAAAATTCCAGATGGTCACGGTTCAGTCAATCCTTCCTTTTCCAGAGAAGGAAGATTGGATGTGCTCTATAGATATTCATGTATTGCCACATAAAGATGGGCAAGCATTCCAGAAGATATCTCCAGTTCTGGCTAAGAGACAGTCATTCTTAATTTCGAGCTCTGCCCTTCAGTCTCACTACAACCCCCCAGGGTGTTCACCAAATGCATGGCAGTCATAACAGCTCATTTGGAACTACAGGGATTCCGGGTGTTTCCATATCTAGACGACTGGCTCCTCACCAGTCCCTCCAGGGATCTACAGCTTTACGCCATGGACTTCGTTCTACATCTTGCCGAAACATTTGACATTTCACCCAACAAACAAAAGTCACAACTGACTCGCACGCAGGACCTGGAGGTCATTGGAGCAAGAATAAATACAGTATCGTGTGTAGCCTCCCTTCCTCTACACAGACTGTTGAAACTAAGATCGCAACTTCAAGTAATCATTTCCGAAAACAAAATTCCTGCTCGTCTGGTACTACAAGCTCTGGGAACCATGGCAAGAACCATAATGTTAATTCTGATAGCCGTCACAGTGGTCACTTCTAACGCACTCCGTGTCCCATCCAGTCTTGATAACAAATCATTGCAAAAAGGATTTATTTTAGTGGATGAAGCCAGAAGAGAATCTAGAGGGTTGTTCCTTTTCCCCCTCTCAACCCAAGGCCGTAATGACCACAGATGCTTTCCAGATAGGGTGTGGGGGGGGGGGGCATTTTCTGCGAAAGACTGTTCAAGGCAGTTGGTCCTAGCAAGAGTCCAGTTTGCACATCAACATCCTAGAGGGAAATGCTTTTAGCATTGCAAGCATTCCAGGCTATCCTTCCTTTGGGGACAATTGCAATCTAATCAGACATATCTGTAGTCTGGTATATCAACACGCAAGGGGAACCAGGTCCTAACCTCTATGTTGGCAAGCTCTAAGGATTTGGCAATGGGCAATCGCTTCCAACCGCTTTCTGATAGCATTGCATATCCTGGGGAACTCCAACTTGATTGCAGACAAACTGAGCAGATGTATCCTCCTGCCTCAGGAGTGGTCTCTAAATCCCAACATAGCTACAAAGGTTTTTCATTGATAGGGTCAGCCTTGCTGCGACCTGTTTGTTTCTCCCACAAACCACAAATGCAGCAGCTACTTTGCTCTAATCCCCCCCCCCTTGTGAGGCCCGAGAGATGCAGTTCTTTTTGATTGACCCCCAGGGCTCCTGTATGCTTTTCCCCCAATTCCACTTATCCCCCAGTTACTGAGGAAAGCCCGATGGTTGAGAAGCAAAGTGATTCTCATTACACCTTACTGGCCCTGTCAAGTCTGGTGCCCCTTTCTTTGGCCTCATCTGGCTCACCGCCTGTGGACTCCGGACCTACTTTCTCAGCCCCTGGGCCTGGTGCATCCCAACATCCAACATCTCAAGCTGATGGCTTGGTTTCTCTCATTCCAGTAATTGCCAGGCAGAAATAACTTGTCCTCTCCAATGCAGAAGATACTTCTGGCTTCCCATAAACCATCCACCAGGAAGCTTTATCTAAGCAAATGGAAAAGATTTTCAGTTTGGGTATGTACAAACTTCATAGACCCTTTCTCAGCATCATTTGAAAAGGTCCTCAAATATTTAGCTACCTTGTTTGAAATGGGGGCCTCTACGTCTACAATTGAGGTTCATTTTGCTGCCATTTCAAATTTTCATAATGGGTTTGGTTACCATTCCTTGATGTCTCATCGTCTATGCACAACTTTTCTTAAAGGTACTCTGCATTTAAAATCCCCTTTCAAAGACTCTGTAATGCCATGGGATTTGACCTTAGTCTTACAATGTCTAGTTCAACAGCCGTTTGAGCCAGCAGCTACTTGCGACCTCAGGTTTTTGTCTTGGAAGACCCTCTTCCTAGTAACTATCATGTCTGCTAGGAGAATTTCAGAGTTACAGGCTTTATGTGTGAACCATCCCTATATAATTTTTCACAAAAACAAGTATCACGCAGAACCAGTCCTACCTCCCTAAAGTGGTATCAAAGTCTAATATCAACCAGTCCACAGACTTACCAGTCTTCTTCCCAAATTTACAAATAAAGAAGAGCACTGTTTACACTTGGACATCCACAGACAATTACATTTTTACTTGGACAGAACTAAATCTTCTAGAAAAATCAGACCAACTATTTCTATCATTTTCAGGACCCTGATTGGGCAAACCTGTATCAAAGGTCACCTTATCAAAATGGCTAAGAGACTGCATTACCTTTATATGCAACCAAAATAAACTCAAGCTGTCAACGACAGTTAGAGCTCATTCTACTAGATCCGTTTCCACTTCAGTGGTCTTTCATTCCAGGGGTCTATGGAAGACATATGTGCAGCTGGAACTTCGGCTACTCCACATACTTTTATCACTAATTACAAATTAGACGTGGTCTCCAGGGGAAGAGCATCTTTTCGCTCTGTGGTGCTCAGGAATATCTTTCCGTAGGGCCTCTCAGGATCTAAAGTAGCTGGGGACTCTATCCCACCAGTTAAGAATGAATGAAGATTGACAACATCAGATAAAGAAGTTATGTTCTTACCATAACATTCCATCTGTGTTGTCGATCTTCATTCATTCTTGACATCCCACCCTCCTGTCCCCTCCAAAAGACTCCTGGTGGTTCGGACCTAGTCCTGGGATATTATAGGATTATATGTTAGACAAGGCTTCTGTATTTTCTTAACTACTAGGAAAACTCAGCCTGAGGTAATGGGAAGAGAGAGGGACTGTGGGTACAGCCTTAGCTTGAGAATCTTTTGGCTGGTGCAAGCTATGTAGAACGGCTGAGTCGATTCTGAGAGGTCGGAACCGAACCCAACAGTAAAGAATGAATGCAGATCAACACAGATGGAACGTTATGGTAAGAACATAACTTCAGTCAAGAATGAATGAAAACGAACAACACAGATGGAACGTTCTGGTAAGAGCATAACTTCAGTCAAGAATGAATGAAGATGAACAACACAGATGTATTGTTATGGTAAGAACATGACTTCAGTCAAGAATGAATGAAGACGAACAACACAGGTGGAACGTTATGGTAAGAACATGACGTCAGTCAAGAATGAATGAAGATGACCAACACAGGTGGAACGTTATGGTAAGAACATGACTTCAGTCAAGAATGAATGAAGATGACCAACACAGATGGAATGTTATGGTAAGAACATAACTTTAGTCAAGAATGAATGAAGACGACCAACACAGATGGAATGTTATGGTAAGAACATAACTTCAGTCAAGAATGAATGAAGATGAACAACACAGACGGAACGTTATGGTAAGAATATAACTTCAGTCAAGAATGAATGAAGACGAACAACACAGATGGAACGTTATGGTAAGAACATAACTTAGTCAAGAATGAATGAAGACGAACAACACAGATGGAACATTATGGTAAGAACATGACTTCAGTCGAGAATGAATGAAGACGAACAACACAGATGGAACGTTATGGTAAGAACATAACTTCAGTCAAGAATGAATGAAGATGAACAACACAGATGGACCGTTATGGTAAGAACATAACTTCAGTCAAGAATGAATGAAGACGAACAACACAGATGGAACGTTATGGTAAGAACATAACTTCAGTCAAGAATGAATGAAGACGAACAACACAGATGGAACGTTATGGTAAGAACATAACTTCAGTCAAGAATGAATGAAGACGAACAACACAGATGGAACGTTATGGTAAGAACATGACTTCAGTCAAGAATGAATGAAGACGAACAACACAGATGGAACGTTATGGTAAGAACATGACTTCAGTCAAGAATGAATGAAGACGAACAACACAGATGGAACGTTATGGTAAGAACATGACTTCAGTCAAGAATGAATGAAGACAAACAACACAGATGGAACGTTATGGTAAGAACATGACTTCAGTCAAGAATGAATGAAGACGAACAACACAGATGGAACGTTATGGTAAGAACATGACTTCAGTAAAGAATGAATGAAGACAAACAACACAGATGGAACATTATGGTAAGAACATGACTTCAGTCAAGAATGAATGAAGACGAACAACACAGATGGAACGTTATGGTAAGAACATGACTTCAGTCAAGAATGAATGAAGACGAACAACACAGATGGACCGTTATGGTAAGAACATAACTTCAGTCAAGAATGAATGAAGACGAACAACACAGATGGAACGTTATGGTAAGAACATAACTTCAGTCAAGAATGAATGAAGACGAACAACACAGATGGAACATTATGGTAAGAACATGACTTCAGTCAAGAATGAATGAAGACAAACAACACAGATGGAACATTATGGTAAGAACATGACTTCAGTCAAGAATGAATGAAGACGAACAACACAGATGGACCGTTATGGTAAGAACATAACTTCAGTCAAGAATGAATGAAGACGAACAACACAGATGGAACGTTATGGTAAGAACATGACTTCAGTCAAGAATGAATGAAGACGAACAACACAGATGGAACGTTATGGTAAGAACATAACTTCAGTCAAGAATGAATGAAGACAAACAACACAGATGGAACGTTATGGTAAGAACATGACTTCAGTCAAGAATGAATGAAGACGAACAACACAGATGGAACGTTATGGTAAGAACATAACTTCAGTCAAGAATGAATAAAGATAAACAACACAGATGGAACGTTATGGTAAGAACATAACTTCAGTCAAGAATGAATGAAGACAAACAACACAGATGGAACGTTATGGTAAGAACATAACTTCAGTCAAGAATGAATGAAGACAAACAACACAGATGGAACGTTATGGTAAGAACATGACTTCAGTCAAGAATGAATGAAGACGAACAACACAGATGGAACGTTATGGTAAGAACATAACTTCAGTCAAGAATGAATGAAGACGAACAACACAGATGGACCGTTATGGTAAGAACATGACTTCAGTCAAGAATGAATGAAGACGAACAACACAGATGGAACGTTATGGTAAGAACATAACTTCAGTCAAGAATGAATGAAGACGAACAACACAGATGGAACGTTATGGTAAGAACATGACTTCAGTCAAGAATGAATGAAGACGAACAACACAGATGGATGGAACGTTATGGTAAGAACATGACTTCAGTCAAGAATGAATGAAGACAAACAACACAGATGGAACGTTATGGTAAGAACATGACTTCAGCCAAGAATGAATGAAGACGAACAACACAGATGGAACGTTATGGTAAGAACATGACTTCAGTCAAGAATGAATGAAGACGAACAACACAGATGGAACGTTATGGTAAGAACATAACTTCAGTCAAGAATGAATGAAGACGAACAACACAGATGGAACGTTATGGTAAGAACATAACTTCAGTCAAGAATGAATGAAGACGAACAACACAGATGGAACGTTATGGTAAGAACATGACTTCAGTCAAGAATGAATGAAGACGAACAACACAGATGGAACGTTATGGTAAGAACATAACTTCAGTCAAGAATGAATGAAGATGAACAACACAGATGGAACGTTATGGTAAGAACATGACTTCAGTCAAGAATGAATGAAGACGAACAACACAGATGGACCGTTCTGGTAAGAACATGCCTTTTTTTTGTGTATTTTTTGTGCCCATTACATTTGTGCTTATTACCATTTATTTTTTAAATCTGCATCCCAGGTAATGAAATGTAAAACAGACAGTCACAACTCCAACTAAGTAATTACTACAGTGCCAAATACTGCTTTTTGGAATAATTTTATGTACACACACACATTCTCAAAGTTACACATCCTGGATAAGTAGCTGTAGGCCTGTAGACTTACTGTAACTGGAATATTTTACAACCACTCTATATAGATTCTGCTTAAAGAACTCCACCCTGTAAATACAGTTAATATTGTATACATTTCCACATTGCTTGAAATATTATGAATATTGTTGCTTCTTGCTACCTGTTTTTAGTTTAGATATGCATGTTTGTTATCATATGCTGTATTTTCACTTTTGTTATAATTTTTTTAATTGTTTTACAGACTTTGCTCTTTTGGAGCCCAGGTCATGGTTGAAAAGTGTCAGTTGATCAGTCCACTTACCTGGTTACCAAATTTCAAATAAATAAATAAATAAAATAAATGCAGACATACACACATTCACATGTGCACACACACACATATGTGTATGCGCATGCTCCTGCAGATTTGCAGTTGGATATGAAATTATTATCTAGCCATTTTTAAAAAGGTACAATATGTGAAATATTCCACTACAAATATACAAGGAAGTGGACTGTTTTTTTTTCCCTTAAAGAAAAAAAAAGGATACATCAAAAATATCCTTTAAAATTGCTAGCTTATATAATAAAATAATAATAAAAAATTAAGCAAAATAAACATGGGGTGTATTCAGTATCAGTAGCTAAACTGTGGAATTCCTTATTAATTTCTGTTACACAAGCCACAACTGCAAGGCGAAAAAGTTACATTATGTATTGAACACCTAACCATCCTGATAATACTGTACCTGCCCATTTGTTTGCACTTGATGTTATTTTGCCCTGTTCTGCTTCACCTGTCATATTATAAAGTTTACTGTAGTCAGAGTGCACCTTTCCTTCTGCTCCTCACCCAGCTCCGCTTCGACACATGTTGATTTAGTTATGTCTGACTGTGTCTCACCTACTGCTTCGGTTCCCTCTTTTCTCCCCTCGGAACTGTTAGACTTTGTAAAATAAACTGTCCAAATGTGTGTGCGCACCAAATCATTGGTTAATAAGTCAAGTTCAGGATTCAATCACTGCTGTACATTGTTAAATTGTTTTTTACACAGCACTTTTCTTAATGAATCTTGCCAGCGTTATTTATATTTAATGTTTTCATTGGCCCTTTTCAGTTAATTATGCCCTTAAGCGTTATTTCCATTTCCTCTCTTGTATGTTCTGATACATACATTTTAAGTGACACCACTGAGTACTGTACATTAATGTTTTTAATGAAGCTTTTTGTCTTTCTGTGAGCCTTTGCTGAAATGGGTCCTACCCAATTGTCAAATCAAATAAAAAAAAAAAAAAGAAAAGTGAAATCTCATTTCAAATACATACCGGACGTTTCCTATCCTTTATAGTGTTACAGGTACTATGTTAGCAAAAACATCACCGTCAGACTATATTTAATGGGTCTATATTATTTAAGCAAATGTTAAAAATAGCGAATGCTGTTTAATTGACCCAATAAAGTCGAAATCCCTAAATCCCGAACACATGGAACAGAGTTTTTTTTTCCCATGGAAAAAAATCACTGGGCCATGTTTGGGACTTTGCCATTTCCTCCAGTATAGTGCGATCCCAGAGTTGGTATATTTAACTAGGGTGGTGTGCGAGGGAGGAAAGCCCCCCCCCCACTTTATTCTGTGTTTGGATTTTTTTTTTTTTTTTACGGATCAGCGATTTTTTTCCCTGTGAAAAAATCGTTGTTCGGTGTGCTTGAGATTTAGGGATTTCAACTTTAATGGGTCGATTAAACAGCATTCGCTATTTTAAGCATTCGCTGAAACGCTATAGACCCTATTGTGACATGCTGGGTGGGAGGTTGGCATAATGGTTAAGGTGTTTACCTTACAGACACAAGGTGCAGGGTTTGATTCTCATGTGGGGTACTTGGCTAGGTTTAAAATGGCCTGCAGGGGACAGTTAGCCTAGTACCAACCTATGAACACTATGTTAAAATTTCAGTTAGCAATAATTGTGCCTCCGTAGTTCTTATAGGACATGACAGTGCCACTGAGTGATATTGTTCACATGGAGCTCTTGAGCACATTCCTTCACCCTGTCATGGAGCAGTACACATTGAGCTTGATGCTGACCACCATCAGGTGTACCACAGCAGAATACGGTTAGCTGTCCTGGGGTTAAGACTGCAGCAGAAGTCACCAGGTCATTAGCCTAGTACCAGCTGCAGACTTCTTCTTTTCAGCTCATGTAGGGTTAAAATCGATGAGCTTACGTTCTCCCCTCTTCTCAAACTGTCCATTTCTCTGTGACATTTTGAGAGATGTGTTCATTATATCTTATGGACACATACATATTACAGTTGTAAAGTCTTTAATGGCTCTCTGTCCTGATGAAACTCTAACTTTTGATCGTGTTTTGTTGCTCCTTTGGCCTATTAATAGACTAAACAATGTTCATCTTACTAAAGGTAATCTGATCACAAATAGTTTCCTTCTTACCTTGTTTGCCTCTTTTACCTCCTGGTAAACTCGGAATGCTGCGGTCTTTTTCCTGCGCAATAAATGACATGCATATTAGTACAGTTTTAACTGCGTCTACAGTTACCCATATGTACTGCGTAACTTAAGGCAGTGTGAATTCTTACTGCTTTATATTCTGCACCATTCGTATCATTATTACTGTACTATTTCCTTTTATTGATGTATTTTGTTCCTGGATTTTCAGCACAGAAGGACCTGAAGCTTTTTTTTCCTCACCAAAATGAAGCAAGGAATTATAGCTTAAAAAAAGTTGGCATATATTTAAGAACATATTTTTCCAACGCATGTAGGTACCAACTTAATCAAGAGATAAATGCTTCAACCTGCCTAGGAAGGGCTGAGTCTGAAAAAGGTCCATGGAGATCAGTGCTGTATCCCAGAAAATATATTCAAATAAATAATAAATAAAGTTTTTTTTTTCCTCGGCAGAGGAAAGGGTGAAATCATAGCCTATACTCTGTGTGACTGACCTCCTGAATTCTTTCTTCTGCTTCACCCTAACTCAGTATGTCAGTGCGTGTGTGTATAAGGTTGTGAACATATGTTAGAGGTTTTATGGGAGACTTTTAAATGATTTTTGTACACAGCTTGTCTAATTTCTGCCAGTAGTTATGGAAGTTTATATCTTTAGAAAGAAAGATTATTTAATACCCGTAATATTTTTATGGAGTTTCTAATTCATCATTTGTGTGTGCCGCAAACATTTGCTCGTATAGCAGATTTGGGGAAATACATTTATGACTCCTTTCTGAAAGCTATGAAAATTTCATTTGGGAAAAGTTAAAGGAATAAAATGCCTGAACTTATATTAGATTAGTTTCTTGATAAGTGAGGAAGGTTTACCTTTTTGTTTTGCTATCTTACCCTTTTTCACAGCACATTTGTCCAGTAAAACGTTACACGTCCCTTCAGCTAGTTTGGGTCTCCTTTTTTCCTTTTCCTTTCCCTTGCAATTAGCAAGACTTTTCAAAGATGCTTTGCTGTTAATTGGGGTTGTATTTATATAATATCCTATTTTTTCACTAGCTTTGTTTCAGAAATGACCTTGGTTAATTGGCAGTAATAAATGCACCACGAAAGCTGCAGTCATGTTTACAAATGCAGTGGTAACGCATGGTGTACAAAGACATTTTGACAGTGTGTTGTTTATAACTACCTAATTAAAATCACTGCTAAACTAATGCTTTGACCATTGATGGAATGTTCCATCTCTTTTTTTTTAGGTATTTTGTTATACACAAACTGACAAAACTGAAGTTCTTAGATTCACGAAAAGTGACTGCGAAGGAAAGTCTGGAAGCTAAAGCAAGAGGTGCCTATATGAAGGTGGTGAAACCCAGGGATGGTGTGGTAAGGATTTCAAGGCTAAAATTGCATACCCATTCTTAATATCAGACACAGAAAACATGTCATTTTCAGATTATTGCTGCATTACACATATAATCATCATACATATACATGAAGGCTGGCAAGGGCAGAATGAAAGACGAGCGACTCCTTGGTAACTAGAGAAAGCGATACTAGAATAACTTGCCCTTAACAGATTGGTTCACAGAGCACCTCTTAAAACTCTAGGCTAGTCACTTTCACAAGTAACAGAATTGATAGCTGTCGTGAGAGGCGCTAATTTGTTTGCACTAAAATTCTAGTTTTTTCGTATTTGGAATGTTGGTATTTATAACAGTCATGTCGGTGTTATGCTCTGGATTTTGCATAGATTTGCTTTAGAATGCATAAATGTCGTTAAATGTAGACCACTGGCCAAAGTAGAGAATGACACAGCTGCTTATAACAAGCTGTAGTGCTAATACATTTTTTTTATAACTGGTTTATGCTGGTGCGTGCTGTGAAGTGTTTTGCATTTTCTTCGCATGTTTTCGTCAAGGCTGTGATATTAACCACGTTTCTTGATGGTACTAATTTGTGTTTAGAAAGCAAATCATGAAAGAAGGAAAGAAGCTGTACTGTTGGGACAGAAGAAACATTATTTGTCAGCTTACTCCTTTCACAGCAATGTATAAGTTAATGAGCGAGTTGGTTGTTTAACTACAGTTTGCTTTGCTGACATACTGGCTGATAGGCGACAAAAATCCAGAATCAACAAGTCCATCTCCCTAGAATATGACAAATCGCCAACAGAGAAGATTGCATAATGGTTAAGATATTTACCTTAGTGAGACAAGGTATGACGATGTTGGTGTTGCATGTGAACTAGGGATGCAGGGTTCTTCTTCTCCTGCAAATAGAGGTGTACTGGCAAACTGAATCCAAATTTTGTTCAAGTTCTTTTCTTGGTTTTATTCATCTGAGCGGTCTACTGCAAAAGTGTTGCAAATTGTGTTCAGATAACTTAAATAAAATTTGTACCAGTATGGTAAAACACAAGTATATACTTAAAGGGACTAGACATCGAAATACTCTGCAAATGCTTACATTTCACTGAGAAAGTATGTTGGCTTATTTATAAGTTGTTGTTTTGTGACCAAAAATGGTTCACTGAAGGCAGTCTTTTACTGGTTCTAAGGATAACAGAAACAGAGACAGAGGTAACAGGGTAAGGTCAGCAGATTCAGGCAACAAAAGTGAAAGGCATACCTCTCAAACTGCATACTCTAAAAATAGGAACAAAGGTCCTTGAAAAGTTGGAACATCAACATGGTCCAAAAATCTGGACATCTAATGAACGTTGAATACCAAATAGCATATAACTTTTCTTGCTTTCAATTGTAATGTGGGCTAATCCTCGGAAACACGTTTTAAAAATCAAAGTGTGACAAAAATGATGGAAAAATGTAAGTGCATTATCAAGGAGACAGAGTAATATCTGTACAAGGTCATTTATTTTTCTTTCTGAAGAAGAACGCTGTAAACTGTGTATCCTCTTTATTAAATTATCGGTGCCATTAGTATGCTGGTCATGTACTGTGGTTTTCTGTTTAAGACAGCTTCAGAAATTACGTGGGAGAGGGGGATTCAGAACATTGTGTGAAGGGGTAAATCAAGCTTGAAAGTGGATACATACCTCCAAAAATAAGTTCATCATGTGTAGGGGCAAATCAGGACTGAAAGCAGGAAAGTTTTTCCAAAACACGGACAATTGACAGGTCTGTGGACTATGACTCATTTTGTATATGTCCATGTGGCTTTCAAACTGCATTATGTTTACACTGATTTAATGGTATGAGGACAGTGGTTTATGTTTTTCAGCAAATCTTCAAACCTTTTTTGCTGTGTAAACACTGCCCTGCATCCGTATGTGTGCTCTGACAATAAGCAGTCTATTTTGTAGGAAGGCAAGTTATTTAAAAAGCATAATTTTATTTCTTCTCTCCCGGTCCCTGTGAGGGAGCTCACTTTTCGATAGTTATTGTGTTACATTTCCTGATGTTGTGCATAGGGGGAGTGAGAGAAACAGGTTCTGGGCCTAGTAATGGTGATGTGGTAGTCCCTGAAGAGAGCAAATAAAAATACTAAGCATGTGACTTGCTCGCTCTAGTTTTTCAACCTTTGGCTAGATGTGCATTGTGGAGATGGCAGTGTGACAGTGGTGGCACAGATATATGACCATTAGCATACTGCCTAATGCTGTTTTTGCATTGCTAGTATTTCTCTTCCAGGCTAGCTTTAAGCATCTTTGAACACTGTTGATAGAAGCTTCCTCATGTATTTTGTACCCCTAAATACTGTATAATAAAATTTGCACTTTACAATGATGTTTTGTTACAGATCTTGTCCTGTGCTGTGGTGGCTGTCATTTATTGTTACAGATCTTGTCCTGTGCTGTGGTGGCTGTCATTTACAGTTTACCCTCCTGTGTCTATTTGGTTTGTCACAAACAGTAGAAGAAAGTTTGAATAATGTAATCTTACTCATTTTTATTTTATTTTTTATAATTTGCCTTTGTTTACCGGGAGAGTCCAACCGGGTTTGGCATAACCCGTTTTCAGCGGAGGCCTGGAGAGAAAAGCTCCACATACATAAAAAAGGCAGATATAAGTACATAGTAACACACTTTCATTGAAGCATTGATTGCATATATTTTTGGTGTATATAAGTTTAACATTCTGAAGTATTGTTGGATTACATTTAGACATAGTCGATTCACATACATTGGAATACATGTTGGCCTGATTCAGTCACGTAACAGTGATGTGCATGGGTGTCGATGGCGAGAGGTTTGCTGTTGGTAGTTTCCTCTTCTAGCAGTCGCGGCAGATTCGATAGCATAATGTATAAACAGACCGAGCCAAGCATAGAAGGTTTAATGGAGACTAGTTACTTAACTAATATATCATAGATACTTGTTTGATTTGTTGCTTTGTGCATAATGTCTGTGCATGGACTCAATTTCACTGTTTTAATTATTACATTGTGTATGTTGTATAGCATATCAGCATATGTTTATAGTATTTTGCTTTCTCGGTTTCATTTTTAAGGTCAAATTATACCCTAGTTAGTTGCTAGCTGTTCAAAAAAAGTTTTTATGTATGTATGGTTGCATTTCATTTAGGTGAACTTTTGAAATATTGAACTTTGCTTTTACTGGCTTAAGAGACTGAAGTGTCTTATTTTCAGGTATTGTCAGCTTCTTTATGTGTGATATCATGGAACAGTGGGGAGTGGGAATTTGCCCCTTCCCCTCTGTTGTGCAGTCACAGAGTTGGCACATGTAATTAGCAAGGCGTGGGGGGTGTGCATTGGGGATTGGCTCCTGCGTAAAATATTTTCATTATTTTGTGCTTTGATCTTTTAGATCAATGTTTTTGGAATCTCAACATTTGAAAGTTTCGTATTATGACAGGTAATTGTATATATGAACAGCATTAAATTGATCAGGCTATTATACTTTGTCCATGTTTCTAAATGTTGATAATGGAAAATATTTTTTAAAAAAAGTCATGCATTGATTTCCATAATCCTGCCTGTATTTTGGTTGAGAATGCCATGGTTTACCAATATATACGTAGCAAGAGCAATGACTACATGCTATTATATTCATTCGTTTCTCTAGTGGCTTTTTCAGAAGGAGATTCTATCACTGGGAGCTGTCGTGACAGCTGTTCTTGTGTCTTTTTTTTTTAACTTGATTGCTGTTTGGATTTGTTTGTGTGGATTATTGCATCTTCGGCATCGCTGAAGTTGTAGAACCAGAGTTGCAGTGCACTGTTCTCTGTTTTGTCCTAATTCTGACCTCTCATCACTTGCACCAGCTCTGATTAGAGTGGACTTTGTTTGTCCAGCTGGAGTTGTGCAGCTGTGATAAGTGACAGCTGAAGTGTATGACAGGCGGAATTGCTTAATTATGTTGTGGCTTTGTAAATACCCAGTGCTGATTCTGCCGAGTGCCTGGCGTTCATCTCTCTGATGTCTTATTCATTATTATCACTTCAGAACAGTGTTCTCTTGTAAGTGGCGCTTATTTGTTAATTTCACAGGTTTGTTGTCAGATGCAGGGATAGAAGAAAGTGTTACACGCTGACTGGAGATAGAAGAGGCCCACAACGAGGAAGCAGACAGCTTATTAAACACCTTAAATAAATGTAATTAACGGCACCAGTGTTCATAATAGAAGTGGCAGTTTTAAAAGGTGATACTAAAACAAGCACAGAATATTCATTTCAGCATAAGAAAGGGTATGTTTAGGAGCAGTTCTTTCGGAAACAGACAGCTAGGAATTGTGTGCTTTTAGAAAGGATGAGAAGTTTAGTTCTGCAGCATTTTGTACAATGTTCTCAAGCTCAAACTGCTTGAGCACCAGGAGCCAGACCGATAGTGCCCCCCTCCAAAAAAAGCCAACCAAGTTTTCTATTTAAAAAGGGATATTCTAAAGATATTCATGTGTGTAGACTTGCATGCACACACACATGCACACCTGATATTTAGTGTGTGCGCATGAATATATGAGTAAGGCCTTTTAGTGATGGCACTTATCTGTGGAATTGTAATTCTGAGAGCTCTACGTCTCTCGAATTGAAATGTGTTAAAATATCTACACAGTCCGCTTAGTGACATTCAAGGGGATGGCATATATCTTAGACAGCTCACAGATGGATTTAAAAATCCCTGCTTAGATCACATCCTACTTACTGAAAACAAAAGAAAAAAGGTAAATACAAAATAAATAGTGCCTTCAAAGGTGGCGATACAGAAAGCAATCTGTCAAGCTACCAAAATGCCAAACACTGAGTTGAAGGCAGGGCTGGGTCAAGCACTAGGTGCCCTAGGCAGTTGACTTGGGCCCGGTGATGACTGGGGATCCAGCCCACATCATCAGTTATCAAAAAAAGTTTTCCTGCTTTCATTAACCAGTTTTTAAAAATCCTTGCTTCGGCATGCTGTGCTGCTTTTTTCCTGCTTTAACATTAAAAAAAATCCTTGCCTAGGCATCTGATCTGCTTTAAGGAAGTGGATACCTGCAACCAAACTTTGTGCTGCTTTGGTGGCTTCCAGCCTCGGCCGATGAGATAACACACACACACACACACACACACACACACACACACACACACACACACGCACACGCACACGCACACACACACACACACACACACACACACACACACACACACACACACACACTCACTCACAGTGATGTCACACCTGTGCTGGCACTAGATTTAATTTTACAACATGGTTGAGATTGAACAGCCCTTAAGGCCAAATACAACACCAAACATACTTGTCATAGGTGACTCCATAGTCAGACACACTGACGTCCCACTCACCAGGCTGAACAAGGAGAGGGTCACAGTAAGCTGCCTATCGGGCGCTAGAATCCGCCACATAACACAAGCACTCGGGTCACTCCACGGCAAGTACAAATATGACACAGTCATTGTCCATGCTGGTGTGAACGACCTGAGACGTACCTCCCTGGACTACATGAAAAGAGACATAGAGGAGCTCTCTGATTATGTAGCCCAGGCAGGTATGACCCTAACCCTGAGCAGTATCCTTCCTTCACCAAGAATGATGCCACAATATAGAGACAAGATGATCAGCTTTAACAATTGGCTTAATGTCTGGTGTCATTCAAAGGGGATCCAGTGTCTGTCTGCCTGGGATGACATGCTTGACAAGCCACGCTGCTTCGCAAGGACGGCTTGCACCTGTCACCCCTGGGATTCTGGATATTGGCTAAGGCTCTTGCCACCCCCATAGTGCCTTTTTTAGGCAAGGCTCAAATTCTAAACCTACCACCCTAGAAAACAAAAATGGGAAGAAATTGAGGGTAATGCTGCTCAATGCCAGAAGTCTAAATCTCAAAATGCACACA
Source organism: Protopterus annectens (assembly GCF_019279795.1). Taxonomy (NCBI): domain Eukaryota; kingdom Metazoa; phylum Chordata; order Ceratodontiformes; family Protopteridae; genus Protopterus; species Protopterus annectens. The sequence goes on from NC_056748.1 coordinate 39,339,145, forward strand.
CTCGAGGCCCTTCTCAGTATGGAGAACATTGATGTCTGTGCTGTAACTGAAATCTGGTTCAAGGCTCCTGAGAGCACCTTGGCACTATTAGGTTTTACCTCATATCATGCGTTCCGGCCCCAAAACCCGGACCACACCACAAAAGGAGGGGGTGTATCCATATTCATAAAGGATACCCACACCTCCAGGTTGGTGGCAACGCACGAAGCTTCGGAAACCATCCAGGTGCAACTAACCATAGGCAAAACTGCTCTACAAATTGTAGCATGCTACAGGCCACCCTCTCAAACTCAGGAACCCCACACAGCCTTCCTGAAGACACTGGAGGGTGTAAATGTATCTCCAAACGCCATCATATTGGGTGACTTCAACTACCCGAATATAGACTGGGAACATTACTCAAGCCCTAACTTTCTAGCCCAATGGTTCCTGGAGTTCATAAATTCAAATGCCATGGAACAGCTAGTCACTGTTCCCACGAGAGGAGAAAATATACTAGATCTCATTATCACAAACATGGGGACAAAATGCTCCACACCGGAAGTATATCCCTCATTGGTGAGATCTGATCATAAACTAATCTCACTGGAAATCCACATCCGCCCCACCCCAAACAAAAAGACCACAGTGAAGAACTTCTCTAAAGCAAACTTCACACTACTCAAGACTGGTGTGGTATCCTTCAAGGCCCCTGAGCCAGTGGAAACCACAACCCAAGCTGCGGAAGCCCTTACAAATGCCTTCTATTAACACCTCCAGGACTGCATGGATCAGGCAATCCCAAATAAAACCAAGACTCTTTCCACAAAGGGCAAACATCCAGTCTGGTGTACCCCAGCCATTAACAAACTTTACAATAAGAGGAGAAAGCTATTACATGATAGAACAAAATCCATAAAAGGGAAGTCACCCTGATCATTATTAGTAAAAAAATACGAGCACTCATAAAATCAACTAAGGCCAATTTTGAGAGAAAAATTGCCATGGATTCAAAGGACAATCATAAGGCCTTTTTCAGCTATGTTAGGAACCTGGGTGGAAACTCCCAGATATGCTCAGAATTAGTCCAAAATGATACAAAAATCACTGAACCCACAGACATTGCCAACATACTGGCAGACAGGTTCAGTGCAAACTTCACCCCCCCCCCCTAAAGGAGAGATAACTATCCCAGCGGAGTGTAGCCTCCCAGACATCTCAAATGCGCAGGTGAAAGCTGCTCTCTCTAAAGCTAAACACACAGCATCAATGGGACCGGATGGTGTCCCCGGCTGTGTGCTACACGAGCTAAATGAGGAATTAAACCCACACATAAGGCAGCTGTTTAATCTCAGCCTTACCACAGGATACGTGCCCAAGGAGTGGCGTACGGCAACTGTGGTCCCACTCCACAAAGGCGGTGCCTCTACGGACCCTGATAATTACCGCCCCGTAAGCTTAACAAGTCTAGTCTGCAAAGCTATGGAGAGGATCATAATGGAGCTCATAAACAAAGATATAGGGGACTTGCAGACATTGGACCCGACCCAGTTTGGCTTCGTCAAGGGAAGATCATGCCTTTTGAACTTGGTCGACTTCTTCGAAACAGTCACCAAGGCCATTGATGAGGGAAAGGCAGTCCATACAGCCTACCTTGACCTTGCAAAGGCTTTCGACACAATACCCCACTCGGGTATTGTAGAAAAACTTACCAGCTTAAATGTAAACCCATATGTCACAAGATGGGTTGCAAACTGGCTTAAGGACAGAACCCACAGGGTTAGAGTTGCTGGCACTATGTCAGACTCCAAGCCGGTCACAAGTGGTGTCCCACAGGGCACGGTCCTTGGCCCTCTATTGTTCGGCATCTACTTCTCAGAAGTACAGGCCAACATGGGAGGACTTTGGCTGACAAAGTTTGCAGACGACTGCAAACTGGGCGCCATAGTGGAAAGTGCATCGGACACGGATATCCTTCAGAAGGGACTCACGGAAACAGATAGCTGGTGCCAGAGCCATGGCCTGAAGTTAAACGCCAAAAAATGTATAGTCATACCCTTCGGGAAAAACAAGGTAACCCCAAGCTACCATATAGGTGGCAATATACTAAGCACAGAAGAGGTTATCAGGGACCTGGGGACCCAGGTTGACAGTGGCCTTTCTTTTGACACTCACGTTGCTAAAGTGGTTAGAAAGACCTTCTACATTGCCCACCTGATCATGAAGGGATTCACATCCAGATCTAGTGAGGTCATTGTTCCCCTGTACTCTTCACTTATCAGACCAATGATCGAGTACAATGCCCTATTCAGGATGTATCTCGCCCGACATCTGCAGCAATTGGAGAGACCCCAAAAGTTCCTCACCAAAAGGATAAAGGGACTCCAAAATCTGTCATATGCTGCCAGATTGAAGAAACTCCAGCTCTAGTCAGTCGCATACCGTCTGCTCAGAGGTGACATGTGCCTGACATACAAGGCCATGTCCAACCCGGAATTAATGGACGTGCTCAACCTCAAAAAATCCAAATCCACCAAAACCACTAGAGCAAGTGACTTAAACCTTAGCACGAATATAAATAGGACGTGCTGGAGGGATAGATTTATCACTCAGAGACTCCCTATGCTGTGGAATAGAGTCCCGGTCCATGTGAGGCAGAGCACCTCGCTGGCTCTGTTCAAGAGAAATCTTTACCTGTGGATGGGAGATCGTAGGTTTACCCCGGGAATCATCTCTGTGTCACTGCTGGACAGAGGCACAACAAACTAATGGGCACAGTATTTTTTCATATAAGGGGTGGCGTAAGCCACAAAAAGTTGGGCTAGGCGTATAAATGCCTTAGGGAAGATAGCCTAGTATAAACCTATGAACCTATGAACAGCTGAGTGGGCATATTATGCATTATCCAACAGACCACAGATATGAGCTTTAATTTTACAACCAATTTTTTTTTTATGCAACAGACCGCAGATGTGAGTTACACGGGAAGGTGAAACAGAGTGTTTTCTCTATGTGTACGAGCTACAGGGAGAGAAAGGAACTTGTGCTTGTGTTTTTTTTTTTTTTTTTTTTTTTTTAATGTACAGACCACCAATATGAGCCACGCAATGAGGGATGAACAGAGGAACAGACCATTTTCTGTGCCTGTGCAAGCTACAGGGAGGAGGGAGGGAACCTGTGTGTGTGTGTGTGTGTGTGTGTGTCTGTTAGGGTAGAACAATGCCTTAGTAAGAGAATGCAGTTTAGTTACTTGCTCTCTGCACTTTGACTACAAGAACCGACAGCCTTACTCCTCTACCCAAACTGACAGACGTTTTTCCTTTGGGAAATGTCAGTCATTACAGTTTCACAGTTTTTGTGTTTCACACTGTATATGTTGATTCAAAACCTTCTGATAACTTTTTTTTTTTAAGTGATTAAAAGTGGTCTGCTTTTATTTGTCTCCACTTTGCAGAGAATCTCTGATTGTGCCTCATATTTATGTCCTGTCCTTGAGTAAGCCACTTAAGGAGACAGTGCTTTGGGGAAACTGGAAATATTGGTTAAGCTCCTCAATGGTCCCCTGGTTTTCAAGTCCATTAACTAGTACATATGAACAGGGTAGTTATGGTGTAAAGGAAAAAACTGATTGTAGTAAACAGGAGCTTCATTGCATGAGCCATCTTCTTTGGACATGATCTTTTGTTCCCTTAATGTTGACAGAGTATTTACTATTTAGCTGCAAATCAAATGGACAGCATGAAGTCTGAGTTTAATATTAGTATTTTAACTATGAATGCATTTTTAATTTAGCTTTTTTTTTGTAGACAGACTGGTGTGAAATGCACTGTGTTTGGACTGCTGCAGTTTGTGTAGCACTTTGTGCAGATCAGAAAGGTTATGAGCTGTTAAAGAGCTTTCTATAGTACATGGTATGATTCCCTCATCCTTCATTTGTCTTCTGTTTCTCTCTGCCAAGTTACTTCACCAAACAGTACTCCTTGGTATCTCCTGAAGAGGGAAATATGTCCAGTGGCCAGTCCCAGGCTGTTAGCAAGCACATTGTACATGTGTCTTTTGAATTCCTGCACCCTTCAGTTATTACTTTACTATGTACTGTTTGAATATGAATTTAAGCACATCTCTTGTG